>NW_009209062.1:0-608 GCF_000690835.1 Fulmarus glacialis
CAGACAGCGGGCAGGGGGACGTGACTGGGGAAGCAGGTAGGGCAGGGGCTGCACAAGGAGCCCAGCACCCTGAAGGGAGGGTGAGGAGAGCCCAGCCTGCTGCGGGCCGCAGGGATGACATCCCCAAACACAGAGTCCTGGCAGGCTCCCGTGATCACATTTTCTCCCAAACGCCACAATTTGGACTGTGGTGTTTCCTTGAAAAGCTCCTTTACCACACAGGGCTCTGGGAAAGGTAAAAATTGGGAGAGCAGATGACATTCTCCTTTCTGCTTCTCCTTAAAGCTTTCAGAAGCCCTGAGGAAGAGGGCTCGGAGTAGACGTGGTCTCCTTTCTCCCTCCAGTTAAGTCCTCCATCAGCCCAGACCTTCTCCTCAGTGACAAGGACCCAACGAGCAGTACAGAGTCACCTGAGAAAAATTTTCAAGTGCTGTTGGGTACGGACCCCAGCCTGGAGCAGAAGCCCCGGGTTGCTGCTGGCAGCGGGCAGGGCAGGAATACAAACCCCGTCCAAAATCCAGCTGACGCTTGCTCCCTCCTGGTCCTCAGGGACAGACTGCCCTGCGTGCAGCTGCAGCAGGCAGGCGACGCCGTTTGCAGGCTGCCCC
>NW_009209062.1:652-1684 GCF_000690835.1 Fulmarus glacialis
CCGTGGCAGGGGTGACTGCACCGGCTGCTCGCCGCTGCAGAAACGCCTGGGTCAGACTGCCTGGTGTGGCCGGTCCTGGCAGGCAGGAGGTCTGGCAACCGAGGGCAAAGCTGGCCATCACGTGCCCAGGGGGACTTGCCCCGGCTCCCCACGTCGGCCTCTTTTGACACACGGGGTGCCTGGCAAGGCCACCCTTAGATGGCAAATCCAGCTGTGCTGTGGCAGTGGCCAGCTGTGAGCAGTGCTATCAGCGAGGTTCAGTCTCACTGCCGGCGGGGAGAGGTCCCCGAAGCAGCCGTGCCTGGCAGACCGTCTGCTTGGCCGAGGCCAGGTCCCTCGGCAAAGGCTGCCAAGGAGGTACCGTGGAGAAGAGGGCAGGTCCTTTGCTGGGAAGTGACCAAGTAAAGAACAGGAGCAGGGGAGAAGGGTCATTTTTCCCTGGGGAAGGAGGTCACCAGGGGAGTCCCACAGAGACCCCCGCGGGGGCTGCTGCTGCTCAGCCTGGGAATGAATCATCTGGCTTGGTGGCAGAGTGAGGCGAGAAAGTCACAGCACTGAGTTAACTAATGCAGCTAATTAAGCTCTGAGGAGCTGCAACAGGACATTGCAGTACTGTGTGATAGAGGGGCAGGATCAGCTCAGTGTAAATAAATGGAAAGGGACACCCATTACATGTTTTGCGCGTGAAACGATGAGGTCCGAGCTGACCACTGCCACTCGGGAGTTAGATCTCCAGGGGATGATAGCTATCTCTGTGCAAATGGCAGTTCAGGGCTCAGGGGTGATCAAAAAGCAAATCGAGTGCTAGGAAAAGGAGCAAAGGCAATAGTGGAGAACAAAACAGAACATCCTTACGGTCCCCTTCTCAAAGTGGAAAAGGTCCAGAGAGTGGCAGCAAGGGTGGTCAAAGGGCTGGAGCGAGCGAGCAGGCTGTGCATCCTTGGTGGGAAAGATGCTCGCTCCATTCCTGTGCTGGATCCTGGTCTGACCAAGAGGAGTTTGCGAGTGGGGCAGCAGTTGGTCTTTCAGTCT
>NW_009209063.1:0-1772 GCF_000690835.1 Fulmarus glacialis
GGTGTGCGGGCTGGGTGAAGTACCGGGCCCGCGCCCGTACGGTGCTAGCGCTGGGTGGCAGCCCTGGCCGCGAGGCGCCGCGGAGCGTGGGAGGAGGGAAAGAAAGGCTGCACAAAGCGCGGCGGGGGGTGTTGGTTCTCCCCTTGGACTTCCTGTCCGGGTCGCCTTTGGGGTTGAACTGGGCTTTCAGTAACAGCAGTACATGCGTGGGGGTTTGCGTCTGCCGACGGTGAAAGGCTCGTTTTTGCTTACGCAAACCAAACAAAGCAACCCCCCAAACTGTCCAAACAGAGGGAAACTTTTTGCCTTATTAACGTTTCTGGAGGAACAAAAACGAAGTATAAATCTGTTGGACAATGATGAGAAATAGCGTAGGTTTCATTGGCTTTTTATCTCCTAGCAATCGACACCTCCGCAGACCGCAGGATAATCTCTCTCATATTCTAGATTGTGTCATTCTCTTTAAATTGCGTGTTTAAAACAACAAAGGCAGTGACTTCATAGGGAACCGCCAGGAGCTGCTCTGTACCCCTCCTGTTTATTGGGGAAACATTTGGGAACCGGTTTGGTTTTGTAGGTGGGATCAGAAGTAAATGTAGGACATGAAAACTGTAAGGTTGGTTGCAGGTAATCTGTGTCTAGCCATCTTATTAAGGTGTGAGTTTTGGAGAAGGGAATATGAAAGTCTTTGCATGTGGAACTAGCTGGGGCAGTAGCTGTGATCAGTTCATGAGGCCTTTTCAGTGGGAAGAGAACATGTTTTATGAAACCGTACAGTGAAACTGGGTCAGAATATGCAGACTTTCTCCTGGGGGCTGAACCTCGTGTGAGAAAGCTGTCATTGAATACATATGTTCCGAGGTGTCTTGATTTCCGGGTCATTTGT
This sequence comes from Fulmarus glacialis, assembly GCF_000690835.1. Lineage (NCBI taxonomy): Eukaryota > Metazoa > Chordata > Aves > Procellariiformes > Procellariidae > Fulmarus > Fulmarus glacialis. The sequence goes on from NW_009209063.1 coordinate 887, forward strand.
TTGGGCTCAGGCTAGTGAAGTGTTGACATTTAATATCTAAAGTAATGACTCCAGAGCAGGACTGCTTTCTGTGTTCAAATTATGTATCAGGCCTCTGACTGATACTCTGCCTGTGCAAGTCTGTCTTTGGATGACCAGAAATATGTTTTAAAGACATTTCTGCAAGAGTTAGAATCAACCGGGGTACAAATAGGAAAACAACTTAAATAGTTCGGTTCTTGTGCAAGAAATACTGATGAGGAAAGAATAAATCTAGTCTTAGAATCTTTTGGTAGTGCAGTTACAACAGAATTTGCTACCACTCCTAGTACTATCAAACGTACCTATCTGTTCAGCTTTCATGTTGGGCATTTGTATTTCATCTGGAGTGTCTTTTTTATCTGCCAACAAGCACGTCTTTCCATAAACAGTTTTTAAATGTAAGCAGTAATTTAAGGAAAGAAAAGAATGACAGCAAGAGACAGAAAAGCCTACAGTCTAACTTTTTAAGGTATTTTATTACTTGTTTTTAACCTAACAATCCTGTCGGATGACTGGAAAAGCACATAAGATATATTCCTCCCATAATGGGACTTTTTTTTTCTTTTGCTGTTGCATGATAAAAAATTGAACCTTCTGTAGATGAGGGGTTTTGTATTGTTGTTTTTTTTTTTCTATTCAGAGTGTGGTGTTTTGGTTTTTGTTGGGGTTTTTTTAAGTTAAAGGTCCAGTAAAAGTAAATACTGTTGAATATATCGAATGTAAAAGGAGACAGGCTGTATCACAGGGTGTTGTTATAAGGGCTTAATTAAAAAAAACCCTCTTCATTCTGAGACTGTTGTTGAGTGGAGTTGGAGGCTATGAGAGCCACAGACTCGAGGACACTTGAGTGGATGGGAGAGCGGGC
>NW_009209063.1:1792-4452 GCF_000690835.1 Fulmarus glacialis
GGAGAAGGATGGGCTGAATGTTAAGGGATAAATGAGTGCACAGCACATATTTTCACCAGGATAACAGAGTGTATGGAAAGGATGGGATCCAGTAGTCTATTCACAGCTTTACAGGCCTTTGAAAGTAAAAATGGGCTGTGATATGGATGATTGGTAAATAACCACTGTAACTGGTCATCTTGAGCCTGTGATAACTTGTGCATAGCATTGTCGTTTTGGATGCCTCGAAGGGAAGTAGTGAAGAAGCCTAGGAAAGGGAGGAGATTGCATTAAAAGAAGTTACCAAGGCACAAATGTTGCGTTTGCCTGTTCCAGTGGAAAGGATGGTGTTGTGTTTCTTTGCTTTTTTTCCTTTATGGTGGGATTTTTTCAGCCATGTGAATAAATACAGAGTAAGTAAGGACTGCAAGTTAAAATGCAGCAACTTTTTCAAGAGCACAGCAAAGCAAATATTTTCACTTTTACATGTGGAACAGAAATTGTTTGGCACATGGCTATTTTCCTCCCAACCAAATGCAGGTATGAACAATAATAATTAGCAGTTGTATAGTACAATAAATCTTCAAAGTGCCTTCAAATCTTAATCAGCAAACCTTAATAGCATGCTATTCCTGCAAGAGAGGTAAGTAATTAGACAGATAAAATGAGACTGGGCAGACTCTTAAATGGAGTTTATTGTCGAAGTGCCAGTCAGTTGTACAAAGCTCTTCTTTATCACTGAAGTCTCTGGATACTGCTGTATATTAAATGGCTTCAAATATTTATGTGTTGAAATACATGACAATATGGCCCAGAGGGCCTGGTTAATATAGGCATCCTCTTGTTCCAAGTCCTTTGTAGTTAAGGAGACCTTACACTCAAGAGTCTCCTAGTGGTTGTTCCAGAGCACCTGTCAAGACTTACTAACTTGAACAAGAGTAAGGTCAGCCCCTTAAGGGGAATGATTTTCTTTTGAAGAGCTTTCCAGCTTACTCACGCGACAAGCCTAGAACCTTTAGTCCATTGATGATATTGATGAAACTCAAAGTGATTTCACAAGGAGCCTGTTAAACCTAAGAACATGTAAGTAGTGATCTGCCTGCTGCATTTTGGATATTTGAGAGCGAGTGTTGGTTAGCAGGCTGATGCTCTGCCAGTCATCCTTTTTTTTCTCTGCTTACAGAAAAACTGGCTGGAATTTTACTGTTTTAAAATGAGCTAGTCAGTGAGACAAAGAGACTGGAAAGCAAGTCTTGTGGTATTGTGTCATGGTGCAGAAAATACTTTTAAGCAGTTGCCCTAAGCTGTCGCTTACCATGGGACAAGCGTGGATGGAAAGCTATGAATACCAGAGTAAGTTAATGTTGTATGTCGCCAGTTAACTATTAATGAAATCTGTGCATCTGTAAAGAAGCGTGGAACTTCTGAAAGAAGTGTTTCCCAGCCCCACCTCCTCCTGAAGTGTAGAGAAGGAAGCTGGCATTTACAGATGGGAAGGGCAGAAGACGACTCTTTGGTGCCGTTTTTATTTTGTCCGGGCTTCTCTTTCTCCTATGCCAGTTAAATACCTGGTGAGCAACTAGGCATATTCTTTGTGCATCATTATCTACTAAAATGCTTTCATAAAAGGCAATGAATTGAGTAGGCTGCCTTGGGACAGTGATATGCCTTGTGAATTTGAAATCCAATTGCCAGGATAAGAGATCTGCTCCAGTTAGCTTATGAAAGTCCGTAGGAAGAATAACAGCTGAGAAGGCTTTGTTCTCAGGGTTTCATCTGTTGTTCTTTATCTTTTATGTGTAAATTTAATATGCCACAGAAATGTCTGCAAGTAATATGTCAAGAATTAAAGGAGACCTAATATTAAAACTGCTGATTTTTGATTGCTGGTGTTTGTAGGGAATACTGTAGTTTTGCAGGATGTTCAGTGTTATTGAGGATTTGTAGATGATAGGGTAATGTCAGCTCATTGTTCCTGCTTCAAACAGTCTGTCATTAAATTAGAGGAGATGAGGCACTTGGAAAACAGAGGGAAGCTTTATCTCCCATTTTGTAGCTAGAAGTAAAGCACGGGGAGAAGAACTGACTGACGTAAAAATGATGAAAATTTAAACACACAAGTTTGGAATTGAACACAAACCTCTTCATGAACTAATCTGATGCTGTCGAAAAACACTCACCCCTTTTTTCAGTAGACTCTGAAAAAGTCTCTGAGATGAAAAGACTTTCAATTTCTGTGTGCTTCTACTTTGTCAGAGGAAGGACATGGTTTTCTGGTGTGTTCTCCCAACTCTGGATAAAGAATTTTTTGTTTGTTTCTTGAAAATTGTCTTAGTAAAGAACACTTGTCTGTATCTGTGGGAGAGATCTGGGAGAGAACTTCCTATAGAGCTTGCTGAAATTTTTGAAAGTGAATCTGAAAATGGGTTTTGCATGGTGTTGACATCTTCTGTAACCGAGTATTTGTATGTAATGTAGGTACTTGGTTTCAGGCACATGTGCAGAGGGGTACCTCAGTAGTGGCATATCTGAAGTCTGTTTTATTTAGGGAAAAAAAAAATCTTCAGCTGAAAGGCTACTTGGGTGACTTTTCTTGAACAATGCTATTGCAGGCGTTTTATATTTGTGCTGTAAGCTTGAAATCAATGCTGAGTTTAATAGGAAACACTCCTGTTATACAC
>NW_009209063.1:4483-52080 GCF_000690835.1 Fulmarus glacialis
TCCCTGAAAACCAATTTTGTTTGTTGCTCTATAATTTGTGGAGGGGAGAAAGCTGTTAGATCATACAAATTCCTCATGTTTTGAAAGTAGAATGTGCTTTTCATCATAATGAATGCTAGATTCTTACTGGATAAATCAGTGGAAATACCAGGTTCTCCTGTGTTTTGTATCCAGTATCACAACACCTGTAAAAGCTCTTTTGACTACATCTATATATGTATGTAGGTGCAGCTGATGTTCTCTAGCAGCCAGGTGACAGTAGTCCTTCTAGTAGGGTCCAGGATGTCCTTGTATGTTGAAATCTTACCACCACTGCTGTGTGCTGTATAGAACTAACGATACTAGTTCATTGCAATAGTATAGTTATGCCAATGTATTAGAAATTGTTAAATTCTCTGTTGACTTCAATGCTATTTCAGAATCGACATTGAAACGCATGAAGAGTTGTTAATGTAAATAATATTTACAGTAGAGTTGCATGCTTGGAGATGTAAGCTTCTCTGAGTCTCATGTCTATTCTGTAGTCTGTCTTTATTTTCATTCATTTAATAGCTAGTGTTGTACTCGGGTGGTGGGCAGGCCCTCAAAACCTGTTACAGAAAAAAACCAAGGAACTGAGTGCAAAGGCTTTCTAATTTATTTCTGAGTACAGACAGAACATGGCTTATCTCATTATCACAAGGGTTATAGACACTCTCATTTGCAGGGGAATTGGTTCCCAGTGATTAATTTTATGTTTCGGATGAGGATTTTCCCCTTTTTAATATTAATTTCTTTAGCATCTCAGTAATGCGTGTAGATTGGCTACTATATTTTCAGGTTTTCATGTAGACATGAGTGGCTACAAGGAGGGCATAAAAAACCCCAATAAACCTGTGACGCTGGTGGTTCCAGGGCTTCCTTAGGGTCACCAGGAATTTGGTAATTGGACTTGACTCGTAAAGCCATGTGTGCTGCACAGCAGGTATTCAGAGACCCTGTAGGACATTGCTGTTGAAATATTAACTAGAAAATTTCAAACTTGTAAGCAACCTTATTTGGTGTTAAATGTGTTCCATCTTTCTTGATGGGGCTGTTGACTTTTTCTGCTAACCGCTTCTATACATTGTAATTTTAAAAGATTAAATGGGCTGAAGATGGGGCTAAATTAGAGTTTGAAACTTAAACTGTTAGAAATAGTTGTGCTTCCTAGCAAAGTCATGCCTGGTTTAAATAATGAAAGATTCGGACTTGCATATTGCCTTAAGTAATAGAGGTGTGAAAAAATGGAGTATTTAAATTTTTGTCCATGTCATATGTAGATAGTTAAACTTTATATAAATTTTCTACCTAGTTTGATCATCAGAGTATCAGTACTGTAAAAAATATTGCTGATTCTTCTTCTCTTGTCACAATTCATCAAGTGCAACAGTATATTATTACTGATTTTACTCATTTCTCTCTTCGCGTAATTTAGTGTTTCAGCAAAGAGAAAAGTTAGAGAAGGGAAGGGGAGTGAATGTTTTGCCTTTTAGTATCTTTACTGTAAAATCAGTAAGTGGATAATCCCTTCCTAGTGCTTAGGATTATGGTCGGTGAAATAATAGCTTGCTTTTCCCAAGTCAATGCAAAGCTGTGTTTGCCCTCAGTGAATTAACTTGGGAGCTTGAATCCCAGGCAAGCAAATGGTCTGCACAGTGCTACTTTTATTCTTTACTTTTTAATGTCAGTGAGTAACAGCACATGTGTTACTTTGAGAGACATCTCTGTAGTACACGTCGCTGACTAGACATTTGTGTGGTTAGGTTTATGTAGAGTTATCCCTCCAGCAGCCTAATTAAAGACTGTATATAACTTCCTAAAATGGTATGTTTCAACAGGTGATAAATACTGTGTTCTCCTTCAGAGGTTTTGTTATGGTATTTCTTTCAAGTGCCTTAGTATGTTTTAACTATTTTTCAATGATTGAGGTGCATTTTTTGTTTGTTCTTCTGAAGCCAGTTTGCTTTCATCTTCTGTCTCAAAAGTCTCAAAATTGGATTTCTTCACATTAATTTGACTTACAGGAAAATAAGGGAGTACTGCCTGTATGCATGTATTAATCAGAGATTTATTTGTCATAAGTGCTCTCTGCACTTTTCAGTAAAGCATTTATTATCTCATATAGGTTTTCAGGAGGAAAGAGATTCTGTCCAGCCTTCATGGACTCTGTCTTTTAGAGTTCTTGTGTATCTTCAGTCATCTTTTCTCTGTTCTTAGACCAGTGCCCTGCATTTCCTCTTAGCCATTTGAAGGAGAGCTTCAGAAATGCTTGCAGAAAAAGTCAGCTTATTGATTAGCGTTAGAAATCTCTACAAGGAGTAGCAGCAAAAAATTATAACACATCTAATGAATCCACTGACATATTAAAAAAAAAAATGTTGCAATCTAGGGAAAATTAAGATTTTGATGATATTTTTCCATAAAAGTAACTTTGACATTTGTGCATGCTGGTGTTTGGCATCTGAACTGATACACCCTGAAGAGCAATGAGAATCTCCCTGCTAACTTCACTGGAAATTTGAGTAGGATGCAAGTGGAATACACTGTTGGCATCTCTATTGATATGTAACATTACAATAGACAATGCAGTATATATCTGTATGTCTGTAAATTAAGAAAAAGTGTTCTGTCACAGAAATAGCAGTTATGAAATGTTAAATGGCTTGTATCTAAAAAAGGAAGAAATTATTTAACAAGCTAGCTAGAATATACCTGTACAGCACTTGGAAGACTTTGTCCTAGAAGGCTTTGCTTGTGAAAACAGTGTTAGAAAAACAGTGCGTTTTGGCAGTGCACACAGTTTAAAAAAGGAAGGTGGGGAAAAGAAGGAAGGGGAGAAGGGAGGGAAAAAAAAAGGGTGGGCTCATTCAAGGTGTACTGGGGCACCTTCAGTTCCCTCTAGTCCAGGTTTATGAGCCTTACCAGAATGTCCCTATCATCTCATGTGCTGGTGGTAGAGGTTTCTGTGAGCTGAGGTTTCTTCCTGATAAAGGTTGGGATAAGTTTTCAGACCTTCGAACTTGCAAGTACTTTTGGGTCTCCCAGCTTAGTGGTCATGTTTAAGGCCTTCAGGGGTTATCTGATGTGTGGTGTGGTTTTCATTTGCTTATTTTCTTGGGTTTTTTGTAGGTTTTTTTAGAACTGTTGGTCCTCATCCCTTTTTGTTTGTAAGGTTGTTAAAACTCCAAAAATCAGAAATTTGCTGGGAAGTCCGCTATAATGATCCATTTAATAAGAATTGCAAGAAATAGACACTGTCAGTGTTTGAGGAAACCCCAAAACATTAGACTTGTGTTTCCTGAAAGAGGTTTCTTCTGATGCTATTTATCTGCCAAATGTACATGCTTAGCAAAACAAGCTAATTCCTGAGAACCTTACATTTTGAACAGCTTAATTTTTCAGTGTGCCCTGTCATTGCCATCCCTTGAATGACCTTAATAAAGAATTTAAAGATTATTTGATTATAAAGATTTGCTAGCTGGCAGTGATGAAAGTTTGTTTCATCAGCTGTATAGACTCATTTATTGAGTGGCTTTGCAGTTAGGTTATCACATGTGTGGAACAGCCAAATCAGCCTGGAGCTTTATGCGCATGGGCTAATGTGCGGAACAGAATTACTGAAATAGCTTTGCAAAGCTCCTTTATGTCAAATGGAAATGTGTGTGCTCACGATGATTGTTACAAGACTCTGGTGTTTCAGAAGTGTGTGATACATTGTAAAAATTAACTCTGTTTTTTTTTCTTGTTTGTTTTCAGTAGTTTTTGATACTATTGTATTACATTAGTATTAGTGTTTGCTTTAATCTATTGGGAAACAGTTCCACCAAGAAGAGTTTTCTCCCTTTTTCCTTGCTCCCTCGTACAGTTCTATCCTCTGTGAGTTTGAGGAATACCGTATGTAAAGAAAGAAAACCTTAAGCCTACTTTTTGTTGTTTTGTCACAAAATACTAAGAAAAACCCTAAAAATGTTTTATTATAACTTTGTAATTTTATTTGCATGCATTGTGTTCAGAATAGAAAATATTTTGTATGTTGGAAGATTGTTTGGATTTGTCAGTTACTGTGGTAGTACTGCACACAGTGGAGGTTGCCAGAAAAAAACACTTTCTGTTATTTTTGGTCGCTGCAAACATTTACTGCTGAGTGGCTGGTAAAAGTCAGATGAACATGAGGCATTATGGGATCCTTCAAGACCCTTAGCATGTTCTTCTCTAGTGAAATTTGAGAAGATAGGTTACTGTCTTCGCAGCAAACAAAAGAAAATACTCTTTGTGAACTGCTTAATTACAGCTGTGTTACTGGAAGAAAATGTCATGTGGAGTAGAAGTGTAAATGTGATCAAAAAGGGATTAGAGAAATTAACAGAACAGACACCACTAGTGACTATTAGATTTGACTGTGCAGCTCTAACCTTTAGCTCAGGAACTCAATAAACTACTGATTGCCAAGGAAGGGTGATGGGAGAGGTGGTCTGATCGAGTATAGTACTTCTTGCGTTGAACATTGCTTAGCTTCTAAATACCAAAAGAAGTAGGAAGCTCTTTCAAACTGAAAACTTCTTTAACCTTTCTTAAAAAAAAGCTTAATAAGAAATCTTCTGTGATCTGCCTTTGAAGCTTGTCTGTGTCCACATGGGCTGGCTTGCTGTTCAGAGAAGAACCCTAGGAATCGAAGGAATCCAAACACTGGGAACTGCCATCCTGTCCATGAAAGTCTGCGTTACAGCAGTGTGTTGGTTGGAGTTAGGTCAGTGCTCTGGATTAGAGGCATCAGCAGTGGTCATGGCTGTACCTGAAAGATGGGAGAAGTTTCCCCCCAGCTGAAAAAATGTAAACAGGATGTTGAGCTGTCTGGTTCAAGATGCGGTTCCTTGCTTGTTTTTTCATCCTTTCTGTCAAGGAATCCTTATTCCTTTTTTTCAGACCCCTTAAGGAGGGATTAAAGGATGGATAGTCAAGTAATCACGGGAGTTAATTTTCACGCATACAACTCTAGAGTAAAAATAGTTGCTCAGGAAGAGAGGACAAAAAGATATCTTGGTGATATCACAAAGTTTCGGTTGCAGTATTAGTTGTTTTTAAAGAGGAAAGTGAAAATATACTACTTGATGAAATAATAAAATAGATTATATAAATGTCATTTTAAATGGTATCACATGAAAAGCACAACAAAAAACCACTTGTGGAGACATAAATGGTTTGATTTCTTTTACAGATGAGAAGTGTGTTACTTAAGAACTGAAGGGCATTCTGCAATGATAAAAGGCATTCTTTTTGTTCTTGCTTGCCTCAACATCAGATTTTTGTTCTCTGTTGATACTAGTACGTGTGCGGTTCTGCTTTGTGTGCTCTTTTGCCTTGCATGCTGAAATAAGCATAGAATAGTCAAAAAGAGCATTTTTCAGTGCAAACTCTTTAGTTTTGTGATGTTGTCAGACACTCATGGAATTTGTATTTTTCAGTACTGAGTATTAAAGAGCAGAATACAATCAGCAAATTGTGCTTAATGTGGTATGTGGAAATTTCCCTGGTGCTTGCATAGTGGGGAATGTAGTTTGCAATATTATAGAAAATATTTTTGTGCTTGACGTTAACTGAACTCTTTGATATATGCATTAATTTTCACTGATTCTGTCCCACCCATTGCCTTTGCTTTGAGAATGTTAAAGAACTGAAGATCACAGAATTTAACTTTTCACCGTAGTATGAACTGCTGGTTGGGAAGTCTGCTGATGGTGCAAAATCTGTTTGCTCTGCTTCCCTCTTCAGTGGTTTTGGAGAAGTGGAAGAGAAACTATTGTCTGTCTAGACTTTAATAATTTATATATAAATTTACTTTTTATGTAGACAACATTCGTTTCAAGGCTTATGATATATTTTCAATGATAGGCTATAAATGCAAGTTAAAGAAACGAACCCCCCTTCCCCCCAAAAACAAACAAACAAACAGAAAAAAACCCTACAACACAATGCAACTGTTGTGCCAAGAAGTAATATGCGTCTAATAAAAGTGATTGCTTTTTATAATAGTTTTGGAACCCTGTGGTATACTGGCTTTAAACTGTTTTCAAAGAATTTGTGGAACTTAGATTTTTCTGTGTGACAAAAGCTCTAATTAGTGACCAGCAGGCTCTTTGATATAGAGCACCTGTAAATTGTGTGTGACTTCTGGGTGGGGAAGGTTTGGGTTTCCTTCTCCTTCCTTTTTTTCCCCCCATCTGTCAGTTGGAGAAACTGTTTGGGTGGTTTTTTTTTTATTGCCTGTTTGTAGGCTGTTGGTGTAAAATAAAGGGCGAAGTCTTACAGCCACTTTTACAAAAGTCTTATTGTGGAAGATTATCACTGAAAAATTGGAGAGGTCGCTCATCAGCATGATAAAAGGCAAAGGCTAGATTAGTGCCAGCTGTCTTCAGTTAATTTTTTTGCCAAAACTCAAAATTTTAATTTGTAAATCTGTACCTTTTAAAATGCAGACTGTGAATGGTTCTATGCATTTATTTCTCCCTATAAATGACTAGGGTAATATTCAGCTTCTAGGTAAGTGGATGAAAAATGGCCAGTGGAGTAAACCAAATCATAAAAATACTCAAAACAATTGAAATGAGGAAAAAGTATTTTTCTTCTGTAATTGATTAGTAATGGTCCACAGGATGCCTTAGGTTTGCCAGCAAGACTTGGCATCTATAATGATTTTTTAATTTATTTTTCTTAGTGAAAGTTTCCGATGCCCCTAACTGCTACTTTGTAAGTTGGGTATTTCTTCCTTGGCTAAAATAGTATGTGTATGCTTTTGTGCAAGCATGCTTTCTTTCTGTTCTCTCTCTACTGTCTGGTGAAGTCGTGGTTCCAGTTTCTGTGCTTCTGCACAGTGAAGAATCTATGGATTATTCCTCCCGCTACGGACTGAGAAGATATTACATTCTCCTGTCTTTGAGATTTAAATCTCAAGATTGTAAAACTTTGTTCCTTCCCTCCCTGGTTTTTTTCCTCCTCACCCCCTTTCATTAATATCAAATTGGGTATTTCTATAAGTGGTGAACCCTTGACGCTTGTCACTGATTATCTAGTACTACTCTTTCTCAGAGAAGTGTATGCAGCTTGAGGTAAACCAATACAACTGGTCCAGTTTGATAAACTATCATTAAAATTCAGTATTTTATAAGCATAGTTTATAGGGAATGCATGGTAGCAAGACAACGTATTTCAAAATTGAAAATGTTTTGAAACTATTGATAAAACATTCTAAAGTTTTGAAATCAGTTTCAGACTACTGCCCAAATGCCTTTTTAAAGCATTACATTTATGAATTTTCTATGTGCTGTATCAATGAATAATCTCTTTCACTTCTTTTCCAAAGTGTTTATTTAGCAGTGAAAGATGGAAATAGGAGTTGAAGAGCTTCAGCCCATCTTTTTTGTCGCACAGAATTTTGAAATTTTTTTCCTAAAAGCAGCACTTTCTCTTAGAAGTTTGTGCCATTTATATATACTGAAATTGTAAATAATTTTTTTTATAACATACCCATTTTTTTTTTTTAATTTGCAAGACTAAAATTGAAATACTATACTCGGGACTGGAAGAAAATTTGGATTGTTGTAAAAGTTCTAGCCATGCATGGAAAGGATGAAAGTTGGTGTGTTGTATGCAGACCATATTTTGTAAGACTTGAGCTTTTAGGTTTTCGAGGGATGAAATTTTTTTTTGTGTCAGTGTGGTGTTCTGTTTATTTTAGGTGGTTCTAGTTAGTGGTTTTTTGGGTGTCCATGAAATAAGAGTTACAGGGTTAAGCTGCTTTACATGGAATTATCAAATTGATTAAGAAGGCAGCAAAATTTGATGCGTTCTTTAACTGGTCTAACTCCCTGTGGTCCAGCTGCATCAATAAAAGATTCAAGTGCTGTTATATTATCCTTCTATTCTCCTTTCACTTAATCCCTCACTAGGGCAGTGGGTACAGAGGTTAATACGACCTTCTGCTTGGTTCCATTCCACTACAGCAAGTATAATTTGTATGTGGGCATTATCTGCGTATGTCTTCAGTCTGACTAGCTCTCCATTTTTGTTCATAGGAATGTTCTTAAAAGAAAAGAAAGATGATGCTGTGACTCTCTTCCCTCTGCTTTCTAGGCCTGTAGATAAAAAGTTTCTGCTAGTTTGTCCTTGTTATGCAGCCAAGGGTGTAATATGGCTCTTTGTCCTGTAACTCTACTAATACGAATGTGTTTATCATCCAGACAAAGCAAAACTTCCCTGAACACTGTTTTTTGGCGACAGCGGGCTTGGTGTTGTGTCATGGGAGGAGGTGCTGCTATCTTGTTTTTCCTGTTATTTTTGGCAATGCCATCTTCTGTAGCTTGTTCTGTCCTGTAATCTCTTCAAGTACCAAAATATTATGGAGCGCAGATAATGATCAGATGGAGTCTTTGTCCATTCTAGTGTGTGAAGCTAAATCAAATCTGTTATATCATGGACTATCTGTCTTTACTATAGATCAGGCAGTCAGTTTTGTGTGGAAATTCTAGTTAAGAGTTCTATAAATCACCCTTGCAGATTTTTCATGTTGCTATCAAATGATACTGAAGCTTATATGCTTTGTGGTGAGGGTCCTTTTTACACTCTGAATCCCATTTGCTTTCTTGGCTCAGAAACCATAAGCTTGGTAAGGATTTGAAGCTGGGCAGCAATAACAGGTAGATGAATCTCTTGTGAAGGAGAAATGGCATGTCTTCCCATCTAAAAGGAAAAGGACTAACAATCACATCACCTTTGAGGGCAGTTAAGACATGGAGAATATCATGGCTGTAGGACTAAATAAATTATGCGTAGCCTCTGAATTTAAGATGAATCATAAATTGGGTGTGTGTTAGAAATTTGTTTAAGGGGCAGTATAGTCAATTTAACAATTGTTAAGTTGTAAACAGCATACTGAATCATGCAGTATATAATTATATATTTTTCTGCAGTGTGGTAAACAGAGTGACAGGCTGAGGGACTCTGGTTAACTGGTCAGGTTCCGATTAACTTGTATAATTTTGGTACAAAGCCATATGTGCTGTGTCAGCTTGTGTTTTGGAGCAAGATTGTGATTTCCTAACCATAGGCATTCCAAGTCTTCAAGTGGCTTTGACTACTAATTAATCTGGAACTAAAACCTTCTAATTGCAGGATTTAAACTAGATGGTATAAGCTGCTCAGGAAGGTTTTGGCCTCCATAAAGAGCTCATTTGAAAAGCAAGCATCCGTGAGCAAAAAACTTCATGTTTTGTGTGGAATCTTTCAACTGACGGGTATCTCTAGACATGCTGCTAAATTAGTTGGTGATAGTTGTCACATGGACTGTACTGTTCTCAATACTTGGTCTATACCACAACTACAGAGTTGAGTGGAGCAGATGGGTAAACAGTGGGTAAATCCTGATATATGTTATCAGTTGCAGGAAATGGATCAACTATGGATGGTTGGATAAAGGAAGTCTGCCTTTAAAAAAAACAGTGTTTATTCAATACCTGCAAGATGGTGGTGAGTAATGTGCTTAGAAACCCTACTAAGATTTAACAGAGAACATAAACAACTTGAGAGCTTGAGCAATAGTGGAGTATGGAAACACCAGCAGCAGATGATTGAGAATTTTGGGAAATCCTATAATGAACCAGTAGGGAATAATATCCTTCCTATAAAGCTTGTCTTCCTTTTTCTGGGCAACGGGTCTGTTTCACAGCATGAAAGTATATGCTGCATGTTTTCTGCTCTCTCTCAGATTTTTATGTGCCCTGCAAATTGGTTACTGGTTGGGAGTGTGTATGCAGAGAATATGTACAACTTTAGAATCATAGAAACTTTAGTCTTAAATTAATTTCTGTATGTGTGAGAATGGAAGGAAGTGCAGAAATAAGGGATCTGCAATCTGAGAAGACAAATGGTCACATTAGTTGTCACAGATTCTGTGCCTGGGACAAGCAGGTGTTAGGCAGAAGAAGGAATCTCCATGTTTGCACTGTGTGCATCTAACTCGGAGCTCAATTATCTTCTATATTATCCAGTTGGGGTTTTTTTCATTACCCGTTTCACTGAATACTGTTTAATATAGTTCATGTCTGGACCTTATTGGTAGCTCACCTGAATTACATTACATTGACAGATTCTCAGTTAATGGTGAAAAAGTGAGATGTATCCTGTTCAAGGACAACATTAGTGAATTTCCAGCAGTCTGCTCCTCAGCTCAGCATCACTTCAGGAAGGGGAAACATCTTTTACATCACTTGAACAGCAGCTAAGTGCTTTCAAGATGTAGCAGTTAAATAGGTTACTTTTTCTCTGGAAAGTCGCTTATGGAGAGAAGAACTTGCTGTGAAGTCTCTTATGAGGACAGGTGTATACACAGATGATGAATGCCATTGAAATGCTTCTCAGAAAGTGGTTCTACTCTTTAAGACTCATTAGCGCTACACTTGCAGCCATGCTACAGTTGCAGCCCATCTGCTGGTATCAAATCTGTTTTTACAAATGCTTACAGAATCTTACTTTAAAGCTGCCTTGGCCAAAACCTTTAATAGGCTTTAGAGACCATCTAACAAGGCTTTCAGGTAGCTGATGTTGACTTCTCGAAATAGATCGGTAGTCCTGCCCCTTTACAACTCTGTTTGTCCTTCAGGGTGTTTCTCCTGTCAGAAAGTTAAAACAAAAGTGAATTTTTTGGTGTATATGAAGTATACGCATGCACACAAATGCATGTATACATTTTATATAGGTAGGTGGTAACATAATGCATATGTATATGCACATATATATGTGTGGGGATACACAAGCTTTCTCACATGGGCGTGCACTATAAAAAGCACATCCTTCATGAAGGCTGATGTAAAGTTCAGAGAGCCAGGTATATAATCTCACTTGCCAGTGCTTCTCATTTCCTTAGAATCAGTCTGCCTTCGTTTGAGGAGAATGTTATGAGGCAGCAGCTTATCATTTGTTGTCTTTCTAATTGCTCTATGTAGGAACAGTTGTTCCATGGACAAGTCAAATCCAGCCAGCTGCCTGTTCACACCTCTGCTATTCCTTCGGAGTGTACATGTTTCCTGATCAGGTCTCAGTATGAGAATGGGGTATCATCAGATATCTCTGTTTTGAAGAGGTTGTTCACTTGAAGTTGGTTCTCACTTGGAAATGTATGAAGTTGCTTTATAAAGTTAGTCACTGATTCTCCCTGCTTAAAATTTCTTTAGCGTAAATCTTTGTACAGATTTTCACACCTAACAGAAGGATAATATATCATAGACCTTTTTAATTGTATTTTTGGGTAAAAAGTATAAATCTCATGCCCTGTACTACTATGTGTGAGTATAGAAAGGCTTTCTGTCTGAAAGCAAAATTACTATTTTTTTTTTCTGCTACAGAAGAGTGAAGGAAATGCAGTGCTCTTTGAATAAGGTTTGGTATTTGCTACTGTGCTTGAATTAGCGTTTTCTTCAACTTACAGATAAGTAGAGCAAGAATCTCTCAACTTACGCCTTGGTCCTAAAGACGCAGCTGCTCTTGTGTATACAGTTCCTGACAGCTGAAATGTAGGCCTATGTTCTGTCTTGTCTGTTTTTCAGAGTAGAAATTCAGACTTTCACAATAAGAATTAGTCATCACTTGTGTGAGTAATAGCTTTACTCCCAGACAGGTGAGTTCACAGATAAGATATCCGTGGTGTCATCTAGCTGCAGACCTCATAATGTTCTGTTCCTTATGCCATATCTCCCTTCTTTTTTTTTTTTTTTTTTTCCCCAGAAATGAACCAAAAAATCGTAACTGTCTGGGCAGGCAGCACACTTTTTTTTTTGTGCTGCAAGTCCTGGGATTCTGTGGTGTTGCCTGTGTTGTAGAGCATATGCAGTCGCTTAAAGGAGTCTAAATTTCCAAGGAGTTGGGAATATTACTGTCTTGAGCATCAAAGACTGAAGAATGGTGCAAGATAGACCCTCCAGATGGATAGCGCTCTCAGGCATCCTAAAGTTTGAGAACATTATATTCCCCCAGCTGTAGGGCTGCTTCAGAATTTTTCCTGACAGTTACCAGGAACTAAAACATCATTCAGGGTCGTGGTTGAGGAGACTGTTGTTATTTGGGAGATGGTCCATCTCCATCAGTAATTGTTTGGACTCTCATCAGCTGTTTTCATATCGGTAGGTGAGGTGATCCATGTGGGAGTTTGTTAGCTCTCATATTGAGCTAAATGTGTACTTAAACAAAAAAATCCTTGTGTTGTAGTAGTGCAGCTTCTTTGCCTGTATACACCTAAGGTAAAGCAGTGCTGGAGGAGTCAGATGCAGATAGATGTCATTTTCAAACTTGTTCTGTTACTCGGCTAGTTTTTCACCTGTTGTCTGATATTTTTCCTTCCCAGGCAGGACATGTGAAGTAGCTGTTAGTATGAAATGTCCTCTGGATACTAGAGGTTTATTGTGGTTGAGTACACAAGTTATGCTCCCTGCTAGCAGACCACTTTCTTGTCGTGAGTATGCAAGGGTGCTGCTTTCAAACTAAAAACACAACAGAATTGTTTCTGGAAATGGTGCATTTCTCACATGAGTGCCATACATTAGATTGTTCTAACTATGGAGAAACTGTTTTGGTTCCGTAGTAAAGTATCTCTTTTGCTAATTTCTTTTTCCAAAATGTCTGGTAGTCAAACATACGAGGCTGACAAAGATTTTTTGCTCACATCAGCCTTCTCCCACAGGGGGAAGAAATCTAAAAAACAAAGCGAACCCTGCAGTTCACCCACCATAACAACAGCAAAAGCCATTTGTTGAAGGATTGGACATGAATATATAGGATTAAAATCTGGTTTTGAAATAACGTATGGTGGGGTCAGTCTTCATACTTGTTAAGAGTATGTTGACTTTAACAGTGATTTACAAATATATTACAATCCTAACATTTTTCTTTATGACTAGGGTTGCTGGGTATTAATTTTTTTTTTCCCCCCAATATTTTAGCACATTAACATCATGATATTTTTACACTTATCTGAAAGTCAGAAATTTTCTGAGTAAAAAAAAAAAAAAGCCATAAAGCTTCCTGAAATTGACTTTATCTTTCTAATGCTGCATCCAAGAAATTTGAGGACTCTTATTCTCTTGGCGTATTGTGCTTAGTTTCTTACTGATCCAGTTGTGCTGCCTTCATTTACGCTGTTTATTACGTTGCTGCAAGGGGCTGTTGTACTGAGAAGAGGCATTTATAAAGCAAGGTACCATTCTCTGTTACTGAGACTGAAAGGATTGATATCTGACAGAATCTGAAACCTTCAGTACTAGAGAATTTATCTTACGTAGTAAAATTTGTATCACTTCCTTACCACAGCTAAGCTTAAAAACCCACTTGAGAGTAAGTTTATCTATTAGGGAAGTTATCTGTTGAGCCATACTGGCTTAATTTGTACCTGTTAAATCAGTGAAACTTAATTGTAGAGTCACTGAGTTTTTAGTCTGTGGCAATTTATGTCTTGGTGTTAAATATTTGATCATTATTCTTCTCAAACATTGGGGACTGATTATAAAGAAAATCACCTTCACAGTGATATGAATAAGCAGTTACTCTACAATTGTCACTACTTACTTGATTTGCTCCTCAGAGCCTCATTGTCTTACTTGTAGATACCTTTAAAATGCCTCAGATGGCGGGAAGTAGTACTTATGGACTTAGAATAATGCTTCCCAGTGATTCCATGATATTTAAATCATGTGCGTGCTACTGTTTCTGCTCCTCTGACAATAACTTTCATTCCCTCTTCAGCTGTGCTAAGAGCTGCAAGTGAGTAAGGACAAACTTCAGCCATGACCTTTTTATAGAATGTGAGGAATGTGTAGCTTTTGCATGCAACAATGGAATAATTGCTGGACTAAAGCTGGAGAAGCCATTCTTAGTTTCTCTCAGCGTAGTCTGTCCTTGCTGTGGCGACAATGCATGTCATCGACATAGACCTAGCAACAGTTATGTACCCTAGTGTACTTCATGAAGAGCATTACTGTCACTATGCACTGAAAAAAAGCAGTATGGAAGGATGCCAAGAAAGGCATCTTCATCAAGACTGCTGCACAGTCTGGAATTTGTCTGTCATAAGTGAAGTTATATGATAGACAGCACATCACTACATCATGAAGTTATGTTGACAATAGTAAGATGTGTTTTGCTTGTGATTATTTCATGTCATTAGAAGAGTTTCATCTGTTACATGTGAATAAGGGTGTTATTGGTTGATCTGCTGTTTGAAAAGTGTTACTATTGCCAAGCAGTTTTTTGTTTTGCAGTCCTGAAATTTCTCCTTTTCCATTTATAAAGCTTGTCTTAGTCATAGGTCCTGTGTTCCCACTTAGCAATTAAAATGAAAGTTGCAACTATGAGAAACGCACCAAGGAGACGTGCCTCTCCAAGGTGGAGCAGATCAACAGCAAAATAAGGGAGTTGCCCAAGGATCTTACACTGACAATTAAACTAAGAGAGGGATACAAGAGTCATGCCCCGATTTATGTGGATTAAGCTTACTTTGTAGTGATAATTATATACTCTTCTGAATACAATTTTAATATCAGATGTGAAACATCAGCTACCCTGATGTATAAAAGAACATTCTACAGTTGCCTAGAAAACATGACTTTCATGATTATTATATACATTTTGGACTGGATTTACCAGTTTGCCCTACACAAAGCCTCAGATAAACAAGTTTATCTGGTTCTGGTGATAGAGAGACAGAAAAGCAAGCAAGGGAGACAGTCAGCAATAACCCTTGCTTGTCTTCCATTGCAAGTTCAGTCCAATGCCAAAAGCTGATTTCTTTTCACCTTCCAGGAAAGAAAGCAAGCATTTCTCAAGTAAAATAAACACTGCTTGCCCTGGAGGTGCAAGCCAGGGTTCCCAATATGTCACATTCTTCTGTCTTCCAGACATGGGAATATAAGAGTGATTTAAGGCTTTGGAAGGAGAAATGCTAGCATCTCATCTGTTACAGTGAGTGTGAGAGCATCACTGTATGCTCAAATAAAAGGCCAACAGTGCCCTATACTTCTGGGAGTGTCCTCATGTTCTTTGTGTTTTATCACAAATTTGAGCTAGTTTCTCTTCCTTTACTTAGGAGGTTTGACCTCAAGCAGCAAGCTATCAGTTTGAAGAGGAGATGCAATTTTCAAGAAATTTTCTTGATATAGTTTGAGGATTGGCCCAGGAGCATGGGACTGTTTTGCTGACATTTCATCCGTCTGCCTGCAGGAGAGAAAAAGAGGAGAACATGGAAGGAAAAATGTGAGTGGAAGAAGCTAATCTCTTCCATAGCTGGGGGGAGGAAGTTCTTGGGTGGTAATACTAATCTCTGCTGACCTCTCCAAAATGAAGGAGGAAGGAATAGTGCTTATGCGAAGATAATATTATTTTCAGGTAGCTGATTGAATGAAAAGCACCACAGAAGTGTGTTTGTTTGCAAAAACTTAGATTCACATGATTTCTGGCAGCTATTTAGAGACTTAAAAAAAGAGGGGGAAGATGGGATTTGCATCATGTGGGGCTTTTTGTCCCCTCTTTGTATCTGTAGGAGAAGTGAAAAAAGTGGTCATGGCAGAAGGGTTTGTTTCCTTATCCTTCAAGACAATAAACAAGCATAACGTGCAGTAATTAACTTGAGAGTAGGATTCTAAAAAAAAAAAAAAAATTCTTTAAACGCAGTTGACTTGATTAGCTTGTATGTTTACCTTGATTGCGTGCTTGACTTGGATATTTGCAAATAATGCCTTATTTTGTGGACAGTGTATGCAAATTGGTCCTGCAGCTATAGGAAACCACATTTTATGTGCACACATCTAAGTACGTGCGTATTTGAAAATAAAGTTTCAAAGACTACTGAAGCGCAAGCTTTCTAACTTGGCTCCAGGGTTCTGCACTTAAGCACAGTTTCAGCAACAGTATTACAGGGGATAAACTAATTGATAGATGCATTCCAGGTCTTCTTCAGGGGTGTAAGATGTGGGTCAATGTAAATAAATAGGATAGATGCCAGTATTCTGAAATTACAGGGTATGGTAATGACTCCAGATGCTTAGGTTCTGAGATGGGAGAGGCCAGACTTTCAAAACTGTTCAGGTGTAGCTCCTATTCAGTTTCACTGGGATTTGTGCATATTGAGTGCTTTTAAAAAGCACTTCACACTCAGTGAGTGCTGAATAAAAGTGTCAGTGTTTTGTTTTTAGGCAGCTAATCATGGCTTTAGAAAGGTGAATTTTAAGAGGTTCTTTTGGACAGAATTGTCTTGTTAAATGTGCTTCTGCTTTCAGGCATTTGTATCTAGAGGAGAGGCTGAGAAAGGGCTCTTTGCTTATCCGCTAAGAGAAAAGTGCTCCTCGGGAATTGCCACTTTTTGCCTAAGTATACCTGTGGAGCAAAAAGGCAATAATGCTCATATTCAGGACAGATAGTGTCAGCTAGCAGTGTTCTATATGGGAGAAATGAGGTGGTTTTTTTCACCACAGAAAATGTTTTGGATGTATATAGAGCCTTCTTGCTATCTCTTTTCTCTGTTTTAAATTTTGTCAAAAGATAAAAACGAATACCAGAGTATTTATGTGATTATCTAGAAACTCTAACAATGTTTTTATATTCTAGATTTTTTTCACTGCTTCTAGCACATCTACAGTGTGTGACTAGAGCAGCTGCTCTCCATGTTTCTTGGCAGTGTATTCCGATGAGATATCAAATAAGTATGAGGTATTGTAGGCATCTTAGCTGATGTTGTTAAAGCACAGCTTTTGACTTAAAGTTTTGTCTAAGTTACAACATGGGGAAAAATGCTGATGCAGAAGGTAAGGAAAAAAGCAAGGGATATGTGTTACTAAAATCAAAACACAAAGTTGTCAAGGAATGGTTAAGTTGAAGCAGTTTAGCCTTTTGACTTTCAGTCTATTTTTAGGAACTTTTTGACAAAATTACTGATATTATAGTCTTTATTAAACCTGGTTATAGCAATAGCTTCTTAGTATTTCAACTGGCAAGAGTTCAATAAAATCTGGAAAGAATAGGCCATTAAACTTTTCCTAATTCTTGGTTGCTGTTGGAGACCTTCAATTTCAAATTTAAAGTGCATAAGGAAAGAAGTTGGTGGTTGGGGGAAATGAGAATTTTGAGCATTTAACTTCTGTGCTGTATACATAAATAATTAAAAAGCGAGGTGTTTTTTGAAAACTTTGCAAGTTGTAGGGGAAAAAAAAAGTATATACCTTGCAAATAGTCATTTTGACAGTATTACTCAGTGCAAGGGGCTGCTCCTGTTGCGCTTTCCCTCTTACCTTGGACTGAGAAAGTGTCAGGCTGCCTCATGCGCCATGTTGGCACTGCCTGGATGCTCCATAGGTGGTGTGCTTTTAACACAGGTTGTTGGGACTGTAGAGTGTAGGGGCGCAGAGGTCGCTGAGCTTGCTTTACACGGAAGAGACAGAACTAACATCCCACTCATTGGGGAGTGTATAAGCTGTCTGCCTTAGAGGGAGGAGCTGGCAGTTGATCCTCATGAGGTAAACAGGCTTTTTAAAGGAAGTGTTTGAGATATGGGAGAGGCCTTTGGCTTAAGCAGCATTCTTTCTTGGAACTGTGCTGCCTGTATGGCTCAGGGCTGAATGGTGTGGAGGGTGAGAAATTGCACTCAGGGCTTGTTGATACAAATGATTTACACCTGAATTTACTCTCTTGTCCTGGAGCAAAAAAGAGCTGCCTCCACATGATGCAACTCCTTTCCTGTGGAAATTGTACTCCTATATGGTCTAGGAATAAATTCTGTCCCAGAGCAAGCAACCTGAAAGTAATGTTCATGTCTATGCTTCTCCAGTGTTAACTATTTTAATTTGTCCACTGCCTTCCTACATTGTGCTGTGCTCTCTGCTGTGTGAATGTCCCTTTTTGCATGTTCTGTGGCTATGATCTTGTGTGGGTTTTGAGTGTATGGGGAATCCACACCTTCATAGTTCATGCTGAGTTCATACCACCTAGCCCTTTGACATGCCTCCTGATCGTGACTGCACCTGGACTTCTCACCTTGTGAAGCAAGGTGCAGAAGCAGGATGTGCTTAGCTTTGTAAGCCTCCCGATCCCATCTCTAGCTAAGTGTCAGTGTGGCTTCATATTAAGATGCCACCATAATGCTGTCCTAAGGAAAAGGAAATGAACTCATCCGTAGAAGGTGCACCTTTCAATGTTCTTTAATCTGTCCATTTTTATTATAAGGAGTGAAAGCAACAGGGCACAGGATGCCAGAAAAACAGCTCTTGCTTACCTTAAATGAAGGGGAGACAGGGAGAGGACTCATTGCAAGAAAGTGGCCTGACAGGAACCTAACTAAGAGTCCATGGAGAACTCTGCCAGTGCATCTAGATTTCTTTGCCAGTCAACTTGATACCCTGAAAAACACAGGGACTGCCACGAGCATCTTTGGAAGTTTGAGGCAGACTAGTTTGTACCATTAGTACAAGAGAAAAGTCTTCATTTTACTTGCAGTTTTGCATTCTGTCATTTTAGGCCAATACTATTCAGCTTTCCTGAGATCCACTCACCCTCTCTCCTTGGATTAGCCCCTCTTTGCTCAATTGAAATCAGCTAAAAGTTTACCCTTAAAGGAGATAACTCATCTTTACTCTGTCTTCTCTTTCCCACATTTTAAGAGGTTGCCGTTCTTAGTCTGTTGTCCCCTGTTGCTATCACCCAGCTTCCTTTCCCTGAGTTCTTCACCATAGGAGTTTACATACACATTTTAAATGGCGATTCATTTTAATTGGAAAATGAACATATGCACTATATAGCTACGGACCTAACTGCAATTAGAGGGCTAGGATGTGAAGATAGGCAGTCCATATAGTTTTGATACGGTATTCTACAAAAGCTTTATATGTTTTTCTCTTACATACATTACTTGATACTGTCATTATGTTGCAATTTATCAAAATGTACACAAAACCAAAAACTTTTGTATGTATTGAACACTTAGCACTTCAGCTTCTGCGTTAGACACTATTGAAGGCTCCCAGAATCTAAGGAGACAGCAAATTCGGAAGAATTGTGCGTTGCAAACATTATCATTCCTACAAATTTCTCCTTTCTCCTTGCGAAAAACATCCATCGCAAACACACTTGTGGGGAAGAAGTATGTTTTGAGCCAGGCACTTTTACTTTCAGCTTCATTCTGTTAAATTAATGGTGCCTGGCTGCTAACAGGTGGACTGTACAGATGGAGAACACTGGCTATGCATTTGCCCGCAAACACTTCACCCCAACTTGCTTCAGTCAGTTCCTCCGTGACAGAGAACCATTTCGTGGAAGTTTCTTTAATCTTCATAACCAATGTGTTGGCCTGCTCTTTGCTGTGACAGACAAGCACTGTAGCTTCAAGATAGTTTTGAGGAAGAAAAGTTACAGGAAAAGTTACCACAACAAAGTTACCAAAAAGTTACTGAAACAGATATCTTTCAATGAGAGTCCCACTCAAATCCCAACTCGTGCCATTTTGCATGTGGCTGTGTTTGTAATGATTGATGTTTTGTTGTACTCTGCTTGGGCTTTCAAAACCAATTTGAAATGTTTTGGGTTTAGTGTGTTGTGATGTTTGTTTTTATTTGTCAGGCTACTGCTATCTGTAATATACAAGCTGATCTTGTTGCTTACACTGCTACAGCTGAGGCCTGCGTGGCTGGGTGGATATTCATACACTTACTGTGATCAATAAAGTGTTTTCTGTAGGATTCTTTTACTGTTGATGTAACATGTTTGAGAGTTTGAGCAGACATGCTTAAGGTCTCTGCAGTGATGTTAAATAGGGAATTGACTTATATCTGCTACAGAACAGTCCACACATATAACAGCTGAAAGGAATCGGGATTTTGCACGATGGGGAAAAGGGGAGTAGCAGAGAAGTATTTTGAGGAGGATTTTTGTTGGTGGTGTTATGCTCAGCATACTTCCTTCAGAATACTTAGCACAAAAAGTTTTCATTTGCAGATCATGTATTTTTAGTCCCTAGGAGAAGATGAGATCTTTTAATCTGAATAATCCAGTTTGATTCTAGGTGTAGAAATTTGAGACAGTGCTATGAAATCATAAAATTCCCTGGTAAATGATAGACCAGACACTCTGTGCCAGGTGTATGTGAATCTCATACTGACTAGAAACATGTTTATCTCTGGCTTTCCATCCATTTATTGGTCTGTATTGGTCCCTAGCTTTCCATTTTGAATGGCGTATTTATTTTTCTCTTTGGGGATTCAGATTTCATGTTTCTTTTAAAAGAAACCAGCAAGCTGTGAAGTAATTAAAAATAACCCGTCTGTGATGAAATGCAGCCAACAATGTGTAATTTTTCAGTAGCATAGTATAGAATTCTAGCTGAAAAGGCTCTGGGTAGTACTTCAGCAAGTATCTTCAACAGCCCATGTTTTCAGTTAGAAACTGCAGGATATTCAGCCTTTTATATTGGCATTGTATGGGTGTGAGCCTGGTTATCTGGAAGTAAAAAAACATGGAAGGCATGAAACTGCCTACTGTCGTGGTTTAACCCCAGCCAGCAACTAAACACCACACAGCCGCTCGCTCACTCCCCTCACTCCAGTAGGATGGGGGAGAGAATTGGGAGGGCACAAGTAGGAAAACTCACAGGTTGAGATAAAAACAGTTTAATAATGGAAATAAAACAAAGTAGAACAGTAATAATAATGTATTATTATTTGATAAAAACAACAATAACAGAATACACAAAGCAGGCGATGCACAATGCAACTGCTCACCAACCGCTGACCGCATGGCACGAACGGGGCAGGGGGAGGGGGCCCCCACCACCCCTAGTTTTTATACTGAGCATGGCATCACATGGTATAGAATACACCATTGGCCAGCTGGGTCAACTGCCCCAGCTATGCTGTGAAAAGTCTGGTGCAAGCACCACCCAGCAACAACCAAAGCATCAGTGGGCCATCAACACTCCTCTCATACCAAACCGAAAACACAGCACCTCCCTCAACCAGTGGGAAGAAAGTTAACTCTGTCCCAGCTGGAACCAGGACACCTAGACAGTTGGGAAACTAAATACAGCTAATCAGCCTGTCCTCCTTGCAAATTGTTAGATTAATATCCATGAGTGTATGTCTGAGCCAGGATTGTATGCTGATGGGAAGGCTCTGGCTAGTTGCTTGAAAGGGAGGGGAGGGCCCTCCAGCAGTACCATTGGGTCAGCTAAAGCTGATATCAGTTTCTGATCTCGGGACAATATGCATTGCTTGTGGAACTGTCTTTTCCATTTCCAGCAGCAACTTTGGAGCCTTTGAGACCTAAAAAACTTGTCACTGATGGCTGATGATATACCTTAGGCTCTTACTGCAGCTCACTGCCTCAGGATTTTATTCTTTGGACTTTGGAGAGAAGCAGAGAGAGAAGTGACTGCAGCTGCATCTCAGTCAGAAATATAAATTGGCGTGAATGCTCAATCTGAGAACGTTTAGTGTGCATAAAAAGCTGAAGTAATTAAGCAGACACATGATTTATTTGCTCCTGAGCTTACCAAAATTGTGAAGCTTTGACTTTGCTAGAATATTTAGGGGTGTGTTCTTTAGTTTTCAAAATGGCTTTGGTTTTGGACAACTGAATATCATATTGTGGTATGGTGAAAATAGTTTAACTCTATGAAAAAATATTAAGGCTTGACCTCTTCTAGCTGGGGAAGGAAGTCTTTATTTGTTTTCTGGGAATGTAACATGCAGAGTGCCACTAACAGTTTTACTTTGTTTTCTTAAATGTATGAAGAAGCTGAACAAAGGACATAGCTATCAGTTCCCCAGATAGCTTGCTTGCTTGCATGTTTCCAGGCAGTGCTTCTTATTATTTGGTCGTGAGATAATATAAACAGCCCTGTGAAAATATATTGGAAGAGCTTCCTTTCCTAACAGTAGCTTGACTGACTTAAACCTGTCAAAATAATGTTAATAGCTGATTTACATTAATAAACCTGTAACTACTAATCATTCTGTCATTTTTTTTAAACAGAGCAAACTCTTGCCCATAGCATATGGACTAATGCCAGCTTGTTGAGTTTATTGATTTAATAGCCTACGATATTAATATGGATCATTGTTGTCTTAACCCAAGTTTTTCTTCTTCATAATAGCAGGTGCTCAAAGTTCTTTATCGTCATGGTGAATGTTTTGTAGTATGTATATTTGATGGGTTCTATTAATGTTAGAGAATTTTTGTGACTGAAAGTTGAACATGGGTTATTACTACTTGAGTACTACATGTAAGGAGAAAATAACTCTTATGTATTCTTAAATCAGTCTGTCTCATTTCCCAGGTAACATGCATGTGTCACTGGCAGAGGCTCTGGAGGTTCGGGGCGGGCCATTGCAAGAAGAAGAAATATGGGCTATTTTGAATCAAAGTGCAGAGAGCCTTCAAGAACTATTCAGAAAAGGTAAGCATTTTTAAAGACTCATATATGCACAACTGGAAACATCTTGGTTATGTTCATGTGTCATATAAGTAAACTCCCTAGTTCTTCCTAGGCTCTAAACCCAAATAGTAACTTGCTCCTAGGTTATCTTTGGGTAAAGTGCCTAGCTGCACCCCAGCCCAAAGGATGTTTTCAACATGTTCTGTCAGGACCCATGGCACATTCAGTTTCATGTGGTGACAACTTCACTTTAGTAGGAAGCTACCACAGAGTCTTTGCGTTACTTTAGACTCATTGAAATGAGATGGAAACATAGAAAAAACGATAAATAAGTCTGAGACCGTTGGAGCACTTTGGTCCTGAAGGGGACATAGAAATGGGTACAGTACAGTACAGTGCAGTCATGACCAGTCTGCTCTGAAGAGATTTAGTCTCAAGTGAGGCAAAGGTGAGCCACTGAAAACTTGACCACAGGGCTAGGTATCATTCCCCAGAATGCAATTAGCAAGACATATATAGCTACTGAGAGGAATGTGGTGGCTTGTTGTACTTTAAAGTAAGTATCTCTTTTTCCCCATTCCCCCAACTTAGTAGGCTTTAAGTTGAGCATCTGCAATACTGCTAATACTTACATGTTTTAGCACTAGGTCTAAGTATGGAACCCTTCCTCTTCCTTGTGTTTTCCTTTCTTTTCTTTAAAATCTGCAAATCCTTAAGCCCCTTCCCCCTCTTTTGCTTTTTATAGCAATAAAAGCTGAACTCAAATATTGAACTTCGGTGACATCTTTAACCTGGCCTCATTAGAGTATATGTTCCCATGATGCATCTTAGTATTTCAGCAAATTTATGGGGGTCATCTCATATCTAAACATGCATATGTAAGTTTATTCAGTTTTATTCAGGAAAAATCAAAAGCTCACACTTTTGAAAATAGCCATTTTTCTGCCACATTACTGTGCAAGGGGCACATCTTCACTATTGAGGGCAAAATCTATTGTACTTTTTGCATGTGTTTGGCTTACAATTTCATCAAGATTCAACATTTAAGTTGTTTTGGGTTTGTTTTGGGGTTTTTTTTTTAAGATTTGGTTTAAACAATCAGTCAATTCATACACTAGGTCTGTCTTGTACGTTGCACAACCTCTGAAAGTGGACTCTGTTGGATACTTCACAAAGACTCCAAAGAAGGCAGATGTGGGCAGAAACTGCCATACGGCCTTTGTTTTCTGATCAAGCTTGACTTAGCATTATAAATACGAAATTTTATCAACTTCTCCAAAATATTTTTTGCTAGGCAAATTATGGGTAGTTTTGATATGCCACACTAATTTCCCTTTTCCAGTGAGCTCACAGACAATGCATGGTAAGAAGTGTTCCCTATTAGGAATGCTGAGTTTATTGTTGCTATTTGACCAACTGTCTGTCCCTCTGCTTCTTGTATTGCAAGAAAGGGAAAGCTGGCATCCTCTTTCCTCTCTCTCTCTCTTTGTTGTTTCTCAGAGAGAATCAGAGAAATTATTTTTTTTAAGACGGCAGGTTGTTGAGACAGAGACCTTGACTAAAGAGAGATCTTGAATCATTAGAGGTTTACTCTTGTACACTTTACAGGAATCAACACATTGAGCTCCATTTTGAAATCCACCTGAAAGATCACAGTAGCATGAGTACATAGTAGTGAAACCACTTAAGACATTATCCTAGGTCTAAATTCTTTTCAAGAAGGAAGTCTCCATTGAAAATAAGAGCTCACCATTTCTTGGCCTAAGAGTAGTGCAGAAAAGAGTTATTGTAATTACTATGAAGACTGCATGAAAACATTGAGAATGAGAACACAGTCAGCCCTTCCTTCAGAGGGACAAGTACTGAAAGATGAGAGCACAAAATGGAAATCTGCCCCAGGACTTCTGATATGTGCTTTTAAGGTAGGGAAATGTTTGCCAGCCAAGACTGGCTAAGGTGGCAGAAGCTTCTGGTCTTACTTCCTATCAGAGCAAAACACAAATTCAGATAAAATCAGTGCCAGGAGAATCTGTCTCTTCTTGGAGATGAAGCTGTTTTATTGAGTTGTTTTTCTGCTAGTTCAGCAAACTATTTTCAGTTGCATGCTATTAATTAACCTGGGATATAACCCTGTGGTAAAATGCACTTCAAGAGACACCCAAATGAAAGAGCTTTACTATGTAGCTAAGGTTGACAAAGGCAATCTAATTCCTCCCAGCAAGATTAGGATAACCAGACAGTCTTTAATGAAGATTTGGCTTCACTAAGGAAACGATCTAGAAAACCTTTTTGGTCATCTTGAGTATCAGTTTCTGTGCTGGCTTGTTGCAGAGATGCAGGAAGAGAAGGCAGAGGTTCCTGTAGGCTTGTCTGACTCAATTTTGTTCTTTGTTTGAGGAGGACTTGTAGCAAACAGGGGATCCTAGAGAAATTCTGTTTTCCTTGGTCAAATTTCAGACCTAACATAGAGCATGGAAAAGCTGTTTTATGGCAGAGGGTGAGTTTCCAAAATTTTTCAGAACTGACCAATTGCTCCTGGGCAGACGGGAATGAGGCAAGCTTTTAGCTTCTGCAAGTTCACAGCATGCTCAGCTCTGACCAGTCTCAGAGATGCCTTTTTCTTCCTCCTTGTAAAGCTCTGGAGTCCCTGAACATGTTGTTCTGTAACAAAATCTAAGCTTTGATGAGCGTTTTCTATATTAAGTTTCTTTTAAAAAATAAAATAAGGCATATTGTTCAACAGTCTATGGTCCAACTGTTTTGAAATGAGGGGGATAAAAAGGCCATGGAAATGATCAACTCTTAAATTGCCATCTGTTGGCAACCTCCCCACACCAGCCCAGCAATCACACACACTTAAAGGAATTACTAGCCCAAGTAACCACTTATTTATGTTATCCTGGTAGAGTTTTGATAGTCTGTTTGAAGCTGAGAATCCTTGCTATTATTCCATCAACTGAGAACGTGTTCTTCAATTAATTTGTTACTTAAACTAGTTCAGGAAATTAGGGAAAAATGCCCAAAACAAGCTTCTGTGACAGATTTGATGAATCCTTGGTTTGTAAAAGTTCTGCATGTCTTGTAGTGAGTCCATCTTCTTATCCATCAAAGCACTGAATGAAAGAAGCATAGAATGAAAATCCATGTCTTAACAAATACTTTACAAATTGATTTCAATCATTATAAGCAATGAAAGATCAGATTGAAATGCTCAGTTGCTAATCATTGATTTAGAAGATCAACTCTGGTAGCTGTCTTGTCAGCATATTATAAGCTGTTAAATGGAGGAGAAGGACAATCTAGTACTCAGTTGCAGATCTGACATCAGTTGTACTGGTGACGTTGAGATTAATCTGGAGATTTGAAAAGGCCGATACCAGACCTGCCCTTTTCTTACATCTGTTTAATTATCTGCAATAACTTTTGTTGTTGAAAGGGTGTATCAGCTGTTTCAGACATGCTGTATCTTGTACTCAGTAATCCATGAGGTCAAAGGAACAGGTCTTTGAAGTATCTCAAATGTGAGCGTGTAAGTGTGAGGAGAATGCTGTGCTCTCTGCTGCTGAGAATTATAAACCAGGCGTCCCTCTAATTTGGTAGATTTAACTGGAAAAGATTTATCAGAACTTGAAAGTAGGAAAGACTTCCTATGTCACTTAGGCCACTCCTATGCTAAAGTGTGTATTGTGGATTCTGAAAATAGCTGGACCTTATGTTTCAAGACCTGTGTCTCAAGGGAGGGGGGAAGAGAAGGGGAAAAAACGAGTGTCTGATAATAGAAACGGGTGTCTGATAATAGAAAGGCAGATTGAGCAAAGAAAGAGAGGCTTTACAAATTGTCTGTCTTGCAAATGTGTATATGGGAAATGATTTATGTAAAGAAAAGTGATACCATCTGAAAGTGGATGTGAAGAAGGACAATTGTGGTTTTTGGGGACCTGTAAATCTTGTCGACAGCCATACTATTGCAACTGCTTAGCTTGGGTAATTATAATGAAAAGAAGAAAGGTGAAGTGTGAAATGTGTTGATGGGAAATGGTGGTGGGTCCCAAGTAGTCATAGACCTAGTTGCGATGGAGGGGGAAATGAATTGTTTTGGTTGACAAGAGGGAAAACGCAATGGCGGGGGGGAAATTCCAGCCACTCTTTGCTGGCAGGTGTTAAATGATTGTTTTTTCCCATTACCAATAACTGTTGAGGAAGGGGTTTTTTTCACCTTCTGGTAACATTGGTCTTTTGGTTGCTGAGAAGGGAAGAGATCAGGCGATCAGGCTTTTGCAGTTTTTGGTGGGGGTTGTTTTTTTTTTGGGGGGGGGGGGGGGGGGTTTTAACCCCCCCCTTCACTCCCCAGGTGAGGCTCGGTTACTACTTACGTCCTTTCCAGAACTCTCTACTGGATGTGGTCGAGATAACAAAGTGTAATGTGGTGGTATGTTGACTGCGGAGCATCTCAGGAACAACATGGGTGATCTCAGAAACTAATTGTTTACCCTGTTTCTTGCCCCAGTATTCTCAGGAAAGAGTAAATTCCAGTCTGCCTCTTGGTGTTTCTCCCTGTGCTGCTGGTTTCCAAGTAGTTCAGTATCACATCAGAGCTCTGCTCAGTCTCATCCCTTTGTGCCCAAGGGAGAGGGAGCAGAAGCACTGCAACGCCGCTTCCTGTGCACACCAGGCATGCAGGGACACGCTGCACCAGCTCAAAGGAGTATAGGACTTACAGCGTAAGTGGTCCCTTGTGCTGACATAACCCTGGCCTGTTTAGGATGCATCGCTGATCTGCCTGCCTCCAACCTGGCCTAAGCATAAAAATCTTCAGGTTCCTTTGCACTAGGAGAAATCTTACTTGTTGCAGTGAGGACTATAGAGCAAAGCAAAGAGAAAGATGAGATGAGTGTTGAAAACCTTGTGTATGTTTTTGGGTTGTGCTTTTTTAAGGTATTTTTTTTGTGTCCTGAAAGAGGTGAAATGTACAACACTTCTGACCATTTTTACTAATGGCTATGGCCTAAGAGAGAAGTAGGAAAAAAACAAAACTGAAGGAGCTTGAATTGTGTATGTAGTTTGGGAATTCAAAATTACCTGCTATCAAGATTGTAAAATGGATCCATTTTAAATTTCTACCTGAACTTACTGTCTCTTGTTACGTGGTGTGTCTTTGGCTGCTAGTATCCTGTTAAACCATGTAAACAACTGTTTTAAAAGGCTTTCATTTGTTTGGCAGATGCTATGTAGCTGAAGATTATTTCAGTTTTTACTGCATTTAAAACCAGTTCACTCTCTCACTTTAAGTAAGACCACACTATTTATCTCTGTCTTGGCACTGCTTGAAAAACTGTGCTCTCACAAGTGTTTTGTTACCAAGTTGCATAGTTCTGGAGTTAACTCAGAAGGCTGGCAGCTCTAGCGCATTTGAAAGCCTACTGGATAGAAAATTGACCAGGAGCCATATCCTGAATTCCAATGCTTTTAGAAAGAAGGGTTTGAATGTCTCTTTTTTTTGTCATTTTTCCCTGAATTTTGGGGAGTATGTTTCCCTTACTGCTCTTGTAAATTCTTCTGAAAGCCTAAACAGAAGATGACATGAATATTATGACTGGAAACTAGTTTCTGTTGATTTCCTATGGTCCCTGGCTATTTGATGCGTTGCATCTTTGTTACTTTTTTTTCCCCGTGGTACAAACATGTGAAAGGGTAAGAGTAGAGTTACTTAAAAATATTTTTCTTAGGTTAAATTTGCATAGTAGGAGCATTGAGACAGTTATCTTGGTTTGTGATGCATGCCTTAAGGAAGCAAATGGAGAATGAGTTATTTTATTCTCATCCTTTGTAACAGTAGATTAGATTCCCAAAGTTGTGATGTAGGCAGTATGATCTGCTATATTAGTTAAAAGCTACTAAAAGAGGAAGCTAAGAAAATGTCAACAAAACAAGCTTGGCAGAATCAGCCCTTTTTCTAAACTTAAAATTAATCACATTCATTGTACATAGCTTCAGATTATGAGGATTGTTGAGTGTGGATGGAAATATTTCAAGTGGATCAATAAATTCAGCCTCTACATCAGTAGGGGCTCCAAAGTTTTTTTAAAATTAATATTGGGAAGACTTCAGGCTAAATGTGGGGTTTTTTATTGTTCTTAAAACTAAATCATGTTTCCATCTCATTAACTCTTTTTTCTGTAGTATGCTTCAGAATATGAAGGGTTCATATGTATTTAAAGTCTTTGTCATACAAAATGTTAAGTTAAGAGTAAAGCCTCCACATTACTTAAGGTTCCTGAGTTGGGACTTCTAAGCAGAAATCTTAATAATTTTTTTTTTTTTTTTTTTTTTTTATATCAGTGGTATATATACACAAAACTAGTAAAAAATCTAGTAGTTACCTGCAGGGTTATTTTTGGAAGTTGATGGCCAACTAAAGGTCTTCTTTCTAACAATGCTTTGCTATAAAATGTAATATTTTTTATGTACGTATAATAGGAAGGGTCTTTCCATCTTTACATTTCTTTTGTTTAGTGTCTGAACTTACTGCTACAACAGAGAACAGCAGTTGTTCTGTTCAGTTTTAGAGGAAGTGGGGTTAGAGGTATAATGTAAAATGTCATCTCTTGGGGCTGGGAGTAACAGATAGTGTTATTTTCATTCTTAATTAAAATTTTATTTGTATCAGTTGATTGAAGTCAATTTCCACTACTTTTGCCATACATGGTGTTTAAAGTTCTTGCTGAGAGAGTTTTCTTCAGCTCATCTTATTTTTAAATTTATGTATTTGATGGCTTTTTCACAATATGAGATATTTCTAAACTCTGGTTTTGAAGTTGGCCATGCTAAGAGAAGGTGTCTGTAAAGGTAATATTGTTTCCTTCATGCCAAGTGTCTTGCTACTCACTGCAGTGAAACCATGCTCTTGGACATGATTGCTTATTTTTTACTGTGTCAAGCAGGTATTTTGTTGTGGCCATTAAAGAGAGTGATTCCAGGCTTAAATCTTTTTGTAGCCAGGGCTCAATTGGATTGCTGTGGGGAAGAGGGAAAATGTGTACTGCGGTGTAAAGATTGGTAATTAATGTCTGCACGAAATTTAGAATTTCTTCTCTTGACCAAATTTATACGATGTTGTTCAAGTAGCAAATTGCAAATGCAATTCTTTGGTGGTTGGTTAGATTTTATTTTTTTGTAATACCTTGATAAATTCAATATTTGGAAGTATTTGAATTCACACTGGAGGAGGTCTAGCAACAGAAAGATACTTGTACAGCTTGTTAGTTGAGCCATATGTTTTATTTAGTTTAGCTTATATTGACATTGGTAGGTTCAGGTAACATATATTGCTTTGTCCCTTGCGATTTTACTTATTGAATAGGATCGGAAAAGCCCCTGAGATCTTGTCCTCTGTGTATAAGAGAGAAATCATCATGTGTGATTTTGTATTTTTTATTTTTAGGGTGTTTTGGGTCTTTTTTTTTTTTTTTTTTTTTTTTTTTTGTATGTGACAAAGACCTCTGGTTTCCATGGGGAGCTCAGCAGTTCTGTGTGAGAGCTTAAATTGGTTTAGCCTACACGGTCAGAGATACCATCCATTAATTATTTATTTCTTTCGGATCCAGGGGAGAAAGCTGGAGCCATGAAATACACTCCCCTGAGGCAAGAAGACTGAGCCTCTCTTGTATGTCATAAAAAGCAGAGCAGGGGGAAACCAGTTCTGCACTGTGAATCCTAAGCTTGTCATACTGGCTTTCAGCAAAATACACTGGCATTTTAAAATCCATTAGAAAAACTGTAGCAAACTCCTTTGGTTCTCAGGTGATTAAACAACCTGAAATAATTACTTAAAGTAGACTCTGTAGGATCTTTCCATTTCTAGAATGCTTGTTGTTCTCAACGGTCTCTTTTCCTCTTTAAAGCAAAATTCTGCATAGCAATTTAAGGTATGTTCAGAAAAATGTGTATGTTAGTCTTAGACTGAAAAAAGAATTATTGAGTTCTCTACTGAATGATATTTCTTGCACACTTTGGTAGGAGGGGAAACTTTCTGAGCTTCAGGATCTGAAAGTTGGGAACGTTTTTCTGGATAATTGTACTACCAAGTTATAAATATAGTTTTGCTTTGGTATCACGGAATGTAGAAAGCATAAAAGCAATTTCTTAGCTTCTTTTGGAGGAAGGGGAGTTGAAGAAATTGAAGGACTTACTTGATAGATCCATTTGCATCTGAGACCTGCAAGCAGTAATTTAATACATTTCCTAGGAGATTAGAAATATTCTAGATTACAAGATAATTGAACAGGCTATGTTCCTATGTTCCTATGAAGGAACATCCTGAGCTGATAGGAGAGTGGCAAATGTTGTTAGTGGTGGAGCTGAAGAAGGAAATTATTCTTCTGCTGTTGTTGCTTACTATGTAGTGGGAAAAGAAAGACTTATCCTTCAAATGCATGTTTCCTCAGATCTTTGCTATATCATGTAGCAGAAAACAGAGCAACTGCCTCTTTGCCTATGGAAAAATAACAGGTAGCTTTTATTTTTACTTAGATAAAAGCTTATGCCTCCTTCAGTGAAACTGAGCTGATTTACTGTTTGAGGTGTAGAAAAAAATATTTTGACTCAAGGAAATGGTCTTTCTTTTCCTGCCATAGTTAACTTTTACTTTCAACTTTCAAGGTAGATTTTGGGGTTTAAAACCTTCCCCTGTGCGTGCAGCCACTTCCCCCCTCTCCCCCCCCCCCCCCCCGCCGAAGGGGGGGTGGGGGGGAGTGAGCGAGCTAGGTCTGTGGCCACAAGTTTGACAGCAGTATTATCAAACATCAAAAACCTAGCTGGCAAATTGCATATTCATGGAGTAGGAAGTTTTCTTTGTCACTTTTGGTTCTCCAATTTCAGTGCTTGTTTTGCTATTTTCAAGTATTATTCACAGGGTTTGAATGGGCGATCTTACTAAGGTTGCAGGTTTATTCTTTGCCCACTTCCACTCCTGCCTAGAATATTGTTTTCTTTTTCACTTTTGAAATTTTTTTTTTTCTTTAGGCGAAAAAGGATTTCTGTGCCCCAAAACTTTTCCATTTTGTCCAGTTCTATCAGCTACTCTAATAAGGAGTATTTCTTCTCTCTACTAATTTTGTCTTCTCTCTTCACGTCATTGTGGCTGCAGCAGTGCTATATTAGTATAGCAGTTGACTCCATTCTTACTGTAGGAATTAGCCTTAATGACATGTACACTACAAAATGTGATCATTTTATATGTTGACTGTAACATAAATGAAATAACCTGAGTTCAGGAGAGCTTATGAGTATTCTAGCAGGCTCTTCCTGAGCTTGCTGGTATGAATAATAGCAAAGAGTAGTCAAAAAAGATATGTGTTACTCCTTACTGTGATTAAAATTGAGGTGGTGATTGTGGTTATGAAGCACCACAGGTGGAAAAGGAAGTATGAATCTATTGCATTAATAATACGTAGGCTGATACTAAATGTGTCTTTGAGCAAATAAAATAACATCAAGCAAGGGCATCAAACAACGTTGCTTTACTTTCAGGGTTTTTTTTTTCTCTCCTTTCAAATACAGCTGATCCTACTGCTCTGGGATTCATCATTTCTCCGTGGTCTCTCCTGTTGCTTCCATCTGGCAGTGTATCATTTACTGATGAAAATGTCTCCCAACGAGACCTGCGAGCGTTCACAGCACCGGAGGTTCTACAGAACCATTCTCTATCATCTCTGTCGGATGTTGAAAAGGTACAGTATCTTCCTTGGCAGATAGCTGTTGTCTTTTGCTGTTGACCCCTTCACAAAAGAGCTTTAAACTGTCCTTTTTGTCTCCCTGGGGTTCTTGATATATATGTGTAATTGTTGATTTCTTTTGTGAGAGGGAGAGGGATCCTCCTACTTTGTTTTTGTCCATAAAATCGGAATAGTGCATGCATGGTTGCATGCACTTACGAAGAAGTGTCTGTGTGCAGGTCCCCACACACAGTCATGTGTGTGCTACTGACAGCCATACTTGGGCAATGGCAGCACAGAATAACTGACCATCGAACTAGTAGTAAGCAACACTTTGCCTTCTTTTTCTAAAAGATTTCAGTAACATCAACAATTCTAATTTTTTAAAATTTTTTTTTTGGCAAAATGCATCTGAGAGGTAAGCAAAGGAATTACTCAAGCAGTCCAGGACTTCAAAAAATGGGATATTCCTATACTCATCTCCGAAGAAAAAGTTTGCTTTAATTAACATAAGTATTCCTCAGTTGTGTGCAAAATTGTTCCTTTCCACCTTCCTTTTTTAACTCTTCCCCGAGGGTAGATATTCAGGCAGGTAAGGTTTGTATATGTGATCTCCTCCACGTCATTGATACGCACAGTCAAAATGACTAGCTTCTCAAATGTTTTCTTAACAATAATGTGTTGCAAATGGTAACGCTTTCCCCAGAAAACCATTCCCTTGGCCTAGTCAAAGATATTTAGAGGTGGGAGTAAGAAGGAAGCTGAGCTCTATTTCCATCTCCTTGGCTTGTCTGGATTGATAATCCTTAGAGAAGAAAGCTAGCCACAGCCAGTGTTGTTATCTGGGAACAATTATGACATTTGGCAGTCTTCCTCCAGGAAGAACAGCAAACATGCTCTTACTCCAGAGGAAACTGGTATCGGCATCGATTGCTCTTGTGTGCACAAGGACTATTAAAACATTTTCTGTGTTGAATATTTTGTGTTTGCAGCTTTTTTTTCTTCTAAACCTTGTATATAGTCAGTTTTCTTTAGACCTATATCATCGAATATCTACCGAAAATCACTGTTTCTTTAATTACTCACAAGCCCTTTACACATCCTTCTTGCCCTGCAGTATAGTCAAAATTAATGGTATAATAAAATATGTATATAATTTTATCTATGACAAAACTATAAGCAATTAGCAATCTAAGTTGAAAGTTTTAATAGAGAAGTAAAAATAACATAGATATCAATGCAAATTCTGGATCAGTTATGTAGGATGCAGCTGCTAAGCTCTGTATTCATACTGTTGGAATTATCTTCTTTCAAGAGGGACAACACTGTTGAAGACAGTAAAGTTATCTGTAGTGCCAACTCTGAAGTTAATATACAAAACAGGAGGAAAAAGTTTAAAACACCAGGAAAAAGTTTTGAAATTACATGTTTGTGACCTTTGTCAAAGCTTATTGCATTTTTTTGTTCTGTGCAAGTATTCATTCAGTATGTTACTTTTTTCTTTTTGAAGTAAATAGAGAACTGTTACTATTAAAAACCATGCTGTGATGTTTCTTTATCTTAATCTTTAGGAAGGAAATACTCAGAAGGACCACTGTGGCTTGTAAACTCCAGCACAGAGTGTATCAATAGGCAATGACCAAATACTGGCATTATGCACATATGCAGCGCTGGTTAATCCTCTCTGATTATGGCTGTGTAAATTTATTTCATGATATCAGTATAACCTTGCTTGCTGGAAGGTGATGACAAAATTGAGACTCTAGGCTGCAGCAACTGTGTTGCTGTTTTCATTGGGAAACAATTGGATGTGGAAATAGACAAGCTTTGGCTTTACATAAGCAAATTACTCATACAGTCATATAAACTAAATAAAACCCTTTAGCTTACAGTATTCAGCTTTAGCATTAGGTTGAAGCTTCAGGCTTTGGGCTTGAGATGAATTAACCTGTTTTGTGTTTGAACTCTACTTCATTTCTGCGTGTGTTTTGCACACACTGGGGGGAGGGAAATTAACTGTTCTGATAGCCTGGGATGGTACAAAAACATCTGAAGAAAACTTGCTGCTGCCATTCTTGTTCTCAATTTAAAGCCTTGTGGGTAAAATCACACAGCTCTTCTCCCAGTGTGGTAGTCATGTCTGGGTGCAGTGAAGGACAGCCAAAATCTGAAGATGCAATCTGTGAGTTACTCATCCTGCATTCACTCATGTGAGACCCTCCAGTTGAATTCTTAGAAATGTACCATTGTGTACAAAGAATTGAAATTTTTTCATGATGGCAATGTTATATACCGGTATATGTAAAAATCATCTTTGATAATGCACCAGGAAAAAAAAAAAAGACTGGAGTATCTGTAATACTGGTCTATAATCCTCTGGTTGGAAACTACACAGTATAGCACATTTGTGCGAAATGCTTCAAACATATCAGTTGTTTTGGGTTTCTTTGCTTAGTTGCTTATATGGAAGGAGAAAGCTATCTGAAACATAGCTTTGTACAAAAACTTTTGTCCTATTATGGCTTCATTAGTTGAAGCTAGTAGGGCTGATAAATAGCTTATATGTGCGCCCTTCTTTTTTTGACAGTTTCCTTTTACATTGGTATTAAACTATGTGTTAGATGGTACACTGGTTATTTGTCTTGATATGTTGACTTCATGTTTCTTAGAACTTGCTTTGCACATGCCGACTGCGGTATAAACTTTTTTTTTTTGGTCACAACTTGCTATAGTTCACTGAATTAATTTACTGGAAATCTTCGGTGTTTTCTTTTTGGTTGTTTTTCTGAAATCAGACCATGTGTAAAACCTGCTGAAGGCAGAAAAACGTCTTGTTTCTTAAGGCCTTATAACAGACAGTGACAGGGTTGCATTCGTCTCTTGAGTTATGACTTTACTTGCTAACATAAGTAACAGTGTATTCAAGGATAAATATTAGAAAAAATGATAGTCAGTCAATGAATATGCTTTTCATTCCAAGACACCCAACCAATTTGAATACAAAATAAGTCTGAGGTAACTGCAAGCTTATTGGAAATAGAGTAAGCAAACCGTTCAAAATTATAATGAAAGATTAATTTGGGAAATGAATTTGATGTTGATTTATATATTGTGGAAAATATTAGAAGTATCATAATACAAAAATGAACTAGAATTTTTGAATAAATGCTTTCATTTTTTAAGAGATGCATGTTATATGCCTCTAAATCAAAGGTTACCTCATCTGGAGAGAGAGAAGGGTATTTTCAATATGAATGCTTATTAAGTGGTATTGTACAAAAACACTTACGAGTTACTGATCATCTGAAATTAGCAAAATTCTTGGGTTTTTACAACACAGTTTTTCAACAGATGGTTTTTGCCTAGTTTTCATGCTGGAATTATCCCTTATGTAAGGAACTTGACGTAATGCTGCACAAACCTCAAACCTCAAGCAGTGATGATCTTGTAAACAAACTGTTGTGGGATTTCTTTTTTTTTTCTTTTTTTCTCCCCCCCTGCCCCGCCCCCATCTAACACAACTTAAGGCTGTCAAACTATAATAAGCAGTTAGAAATTCGTAAGGGGAACTGTCAAACACCAGTCGAGCAGCAATATGACTATTTATCTGGTTTTTGAAGTTAAGGTGTATGAAGTAGGAGAAAGTTGCATGATATGTGTGCAGATATTACATTAAAATCCAAAAATGAGTTTAACTGATACGTAGCGGATACATTTTTGTTTTCTGTGTAGTAGTGGCTTGCAAGTAACTTTGAAATGCTGTACTTAGAAAACCTCCTTAAGTTAATAGAAAGCCTGAAATACCATTGATGGTGTTGATGGAGTACCGCATCACAAACTGTTTCAATTCACTTTTATTTTGAAAGCTGTTTTCAGGTAGATTAGTAGGGTAGCATGTTTTAGTTTAAAGGTCTGATTGCATGGTTGTACAATAATATTTTTGTTGAGGATAATGCACTTGGTTTTGGAAATATCTTCCATTATGTTGAAGCTTAGAATCATAAGCTGAGTTGGAAGGGACCCGTGAAGATTATCGAGTCCAACTCCAGGCTCCACAGAGGGCAACCCAAAAATTAAATCATATACCTAAGAGTGTTGTCCAAACGCTTCTTGAACATCGACAGACTTAGGACCATGACCGCTCCTCTGATTAGAATTGACAATTTTGATAATAGACATTTTAAGTGCTGTTCTTACATTTTTGGGGGACGGGAAGGGTTGGGGTGGTTTTTTTGTTTGAATTTTTTATTTGTTTGTTTTTGTGGGGGTGTTTTTTGTGTTTTTTTTTCTGAAAAGGTTTTTTTGCATGCATTATTACCCTGAAAGTATATTTACTTTTTTCTGTATAGCTGTGGTATATCTGGATATGCAAGGAAGACTTCCTAGTATTTCAGTTGAAAGGGTAATGGGTAATAAACCAGATACAGAACAATTTTCTCAGTATTTGAAAGACAATGTTTCTGGTTGAATAACTGAGAACCCTTGATGCTTGCCTGTGACTTTTGTCCTGTTCTGTTCTGTTCTTTGCATGGAACAGAGAGACCTTACTTTGATGGCCAGTGCTTGCTTTCTGGGACAGGAGGCTGATGGGTGAGCCCTTGTTAGGTACACAGTGCTGGCTACATATTTGCATCTAGCATAAAGCTGTGTTTCATCTGCACCTGCGTACACACTGCTGCAGTCATGCCAGAACATGCCACTGGCAACAAAATTTGCTTCCTTATTCTCCCTTCTGAGCATGATTGCAAAGAAATTCTCCATGGTTTTGTTCCAGCTTTATCACGAAGAAAAATATCATTTCTCTATTTTTTTCTACCTGAATATCCTTCTGGCACATCTGTGTCTGAATGCACACCAGCTGACCCTGTTCCTTCGTCTTCAGTGTTTGTCAGTCAGCTGGACTGAACTGTGCCAGTGGGTAACCATGTGTCAGCAGTATCTGGTATATCGCTGCCTTATACTGATGGAAACCTTTCTGCCTGTGCTGATTTAGAGACAGAGACCATCCCACAAGATTTAAGTGGCAGAAGTTTAGGATTGGAGTGCTGCTCTGAGTACGTTGAATTCCAATTTTATGTGAATAAAGCACATTGAATTTACGAGAACAATTTTAATAACATGTTGCTTCTAAGTGTATTTAGTAATTACTACTTTACCCTGTCATGAAGCTGTGTATTGCTCTTCACTTTTTTCTGTTTTACAATAGAAATCTAAAAATACATCATACTTGTGTTTTGGGGTTAATTCCTGGCACAGTGCAGTAATGGTATAATGTCTTTCAAGCAGTCTGGTCTAAAAAGAAAAACATTTATGCGTCATCCTTTTTCTGAGTCTTCGAGAATATATTTTGTTGTCTTGAGTAGGCTAAGAGACAACTCAGTACAGAGATGAATTCTCTTGTGTGACCTTAAGCTAGTTCTAGATGTGTGATTTTTAACAACTCTATGTATTTAGTGTGGGAAGAAGAAAATTATTTTTATCATTTCATAGGTTTTGTTGAGTCTATCCATTATGTTTGTACACTCAATTTATACCTAAGTTTTTAAAATCTGTATATGAAGTACCTGAGCCTGGACAGATCTTGTCAATGTATATACCTAGGACTTAAGTAAGATGTTTTGCTTTTAGTTAGTGAAGAGGCTGACTTAAGTGAATTGCCTTTAATTTATCGCTGTCCCTGTAATTGTTGTTCATTGCCTGCACAATTATTTGATAAACTTGTTGCTTTAAGTAGCACAAATATTACTAATAACTTGGTAGAAAGAGCCATTGCTAGTGTATGTTACTAATACAGTCCAGAAAAACTGCTTTTTTTTCTGCACTTACTTACCTGTTTTGTTTTCACAGTCACCTACAGGGGCAGTATGTGTTTGTGCTCTTAATTCTGCAGTATTTAAAGGTTTTATTCTCTGTCCTGATGGGCTTAATATGTAAAAGATGTATTAATGTCATTAATGTTGATATTAATCATTAATTATACACGTAATGATTAATGTATTTGTATCTTAAAAATCAGTAATAGATTAAGGTGACTGCTGTTCATTCCTTTTTTTTTTCCTTTGATCCCAGTCTCAGGGATCTCTTGACAGTAGTAGCCCACTGTTTGAGTCCTGCTAAGGTCTGCCTTGCCTTCAGACTAAAGTTTCAAGGATCCTTGGACCCAGCTATGCAGTCTGTACCCCACACCAGGCTAATCGCATGGATTACATGTGCTTCTGCCTTCAATGTGAGATGAAAGCTTAAAATTGAACAGAGAAGGCAGAGACACTGGTTAGATGCAGTACATTTTGTAACAATAGGATTTGCTTCTCTGACCCTTATGGCAAAGGAGAGGAACAATTTGAAAGACAATTGAGCTTAAATGTCAGGAATATATATATAGGCAAAATGATGTTAAGTTAGTTGCTCTACTTTAAAGTTCTGCTTTGCGTTTCCAGTCCTGTTCAATGAGTTGACAAATATCTTGTGTCTTATGGCAGGTCCATATTTATTCTCTCGGTATGGCACTCTTTTGGGGAGCTGACCATGAAGTTCCTCAAAGTCAGGTAAGTTTAGATTTGGTTTATGTTTAATATTGCAACTTCAGACTTGATAGTTTGACTGAATCTGCATTTGAGTTAACATAGGAGGGTGTAATAATGAGACACTGAAGAGTAAGATTTCTTTCCTGTACTTGGAGCTTTTTCCTGTGGAGTGTATGGGGGGGTGTCGTCTTGCAGAAAGAAGGTGCTGATACTACATTTCTGTTAGTTTCCATGAAGATATATCTGCGCTAGTCTATCCTGTAGTGTCACAGGCTGAAAGACAACAGTTTAAGCTGCTGACAAAGGAGAAAATTATTTGTTTTGGTTTAGGCTTATATAAAAACAAATATTTAAATAACATTGTTGCTTTACTAATAATAAGCAACTTGTTCTCTATGCTGCTGTAACTTCTATGAGTCTGAACTTGGCGCATACAGATATTTATGTTACACAATGGCCAAGAAAGGGTATGAATTGTTTGGAACAGGGAGTAGACTCTTGCTATTGACTTGTCAGTCAATGCAGACACAGTTGCAGACTGCTTAGAGTCGAGTGTTATTGCTCAATGGGGTTATTTCACACATCCAGCAGAACTTTTAGACTGTCTTTCCAAAACTGATGGAAGATGATGTGATTCATCATCTTCCTGGGTGCTCCTTCCCCACCCCCAATTAAAATTTTAGAAGTCAATATCTAAAAGAGTGAAAATAAGATGAAGTGCATCTAAAAAAACATTTAATGATGGACTTGCAGTTGCGAGATTTGGCAGAGCATTGTGCAGTTCAAGGAGATAAGCTATTTCTGTTTCATATTTGGGTTCAGTCCTACTAGTTGGAGTTATGTGTAAGGGTAAGGAAGGAAGTTTTGAAAGTTCAACACAATTTAAGTGTTCAGTTCCTGATATTTTCTTTAACAGAGTGATAGTTGGGTTCTCAGCTGTACTGATTTGGAAGTAGCTGCCTGAATGCAACAGTCAGAAAATTTGAAGCTATGACTGTTTTAGGGATACTTATTTGTAATGCCTATTGTGCCTGTCCCAAAAGCCCCGGTATTTTCTTAGCCAGCTATCCCCTTTCTTTGTTCTCCTGTCTTGTAGGAGATAAAAGGAACAGTATTCAGCAGTAGTGGGAGAGTGACTTAAGGTAGGTAGAGGTAGGTGTTGAGCAGAAAGTAGGCATGAGTTTTTAGTCCCCTTTTTCTTTGTTTCTTCCTTTGTCGATTGTAGCAACAATCCTCTTAGATTGTAGCAACAGTTTCACAGTAATGCAGTGGGAAGGAGT
This sequence comes from Fulmarus glacialis, assembly GCF_000690835.1. Classification (NCBI taxonomy): domain Eukaryota; kingdom Metazoa; phylum Chordata; class Aves; order Procellariiformes; family Procellariidae; genus Fulmarus; species Fulmarus glacialis. The sequence continues at coordinate 44,472 of NW_009209063.1, forward strand.
GCTCTACCTTTTGATATAACGATATTTTTCCAAAGACAGGTGTGGTGAGGTATGCCTGGAAAGAAAGGGGGAGCAGAAGTCTAGAATTTACCTTTGGGATGTTCTCATGTGGTGCCTCTGCCCTGTGGAGTTAGTGGAAGCAAAAGGACAGTCTGTGTATGGCATTACTTTCAAGTGTTAATTTGCATGTGTGGTTTTTTACATTTTTAATTTCTTTTTTTTCTATATTTGCCTGCCTATGTTGGTTAATTAGCTGCTTCTTTGCTAGGAGTGTGGTTGAACGCAAGTGTCATTTTTACGATTAGTTAGAAGCGCTAAACAGATAGATAGGAAAAGCCTACATTCATTAAATTGGGGTGGTCCAGAATACTTTTTTTTTTTTATGGTACAGTTTAAGAGTACTAACACAGGGAAGACTGGAAGATCGTAATGGTTTGAAGTGCTCTGTGATGCAAAAAGCACAACAATGCTTGTACTTTGTGGCTAACCACCCACTTTGGGAGAGCTGTAGATCAGAAAGCTCAAGTCCCAGGTGCCTGCGGTGTCTGAGAACAAATGTTATCGCTGACTATTGCATACCCTGAGGAGTGATATTCCACAGTGTGCTGGATGAACTGAATGGGGAGAGGAGAATTAAATCTAGATTGTTCTTAACCATAAGGGTGTTGTCCTGCAACTATGAAGCTCTGCTTCCTTAACCAGTGGCTTTGCTGTTTAATTCCTTACTTTTTTGTTGATATTGTTTGATGAGGTCACTGGCTTTTGGAAATGCTTACACAGCTGCTGCAAAATATTGGTGAGGTGAGGAACTGTAGAAAATGAGTGTAGCAGACAGACGATTACAAAATGATTGTAATGAGGATTGAATTTTATGCTTGTGACTGGCAGAATGTTCAAAAACAACAAAGAAAATTCCTCTGAACCTTTTTACTAGTCATTAAGTCCTTGAGAAAGGAAAGTGTTGGTGTCCTGACCTTACAGATCAGGCAGCTTGTTTGGACCACATTGTTGTAGAGTAGGAATTGAATCTAGATGCTGAATGCCTGTCCCCTGATCTACAACCGCTATTTTTTCACCACCTAGATGGTGACTTTCAAATTGGCACTCAGATAATGTGGGCAATAAGTCTCGTGAATCGTTATTTTACTGTGTTGAATGTCTTTTGTTTCCGTGTGTACCACAAGTCACTATTAAAACTGATTTCCTATCCCTCCTGTTTTTGTTTGTCACTAGCCAATCAAACTTGGAGATCATCTCAACAGTATACTCCTCGGCATGTGTGAAGATGTCATTTATGCCCGTGTATCTGTACGGACTGTTCTGGATGCTTGCAGTGCCCACATAAGGAACAGTAACTGTGCCCCTTCTTTTTCATATGTGAAACAATTGGTCAGACTGGTTCTGGGAAGCCTGTCTGGGGTAAGTCTGTGTCAGCGTTTGAGGAAGAATAGAGATGAGCAGGAAGAGAGCAAAGGTGCTAATTCAGAGTCACTCTGCAGTCATTCTTGCTCTTGTTTTACTATGTTGCAATTTTGATAAGGGTGAGTGTTGAAAGGAGAGAATTGCTTCTCTTCCCTTAGTGCACTTGACAGTTCTCCTGGAATATGCAGTCATGACTGCTGTTTCTGAGGAAGATAATTTTGTGAACTGTTTGTCTTCATTGAAAGAAAATTTAGGGAAAAACGGGAGAACAAAAAAGATGATGAACTCTGGGGCAAGCCTTAGACTTGTTACTACTTGAAATGCTTAATAAATGATTGCTGTGAATTTTCTTTTTTAAAGTTATGCTTGACTTTTGGAGAGTTGCTTATTAACAGGAAGAGGGACTTTTTAGGTGGTGTGCCAATTCTCTTGCACTTCTGCTCAGCTTTTGGATATGATAATTGTGGAGGACGTTATTGTCTAATGATGACAAATGCGTTAAACTATGTTCAGAAGTGAAAGAAACTACATGAACTCATCTTGCAAAGTTACTATTCCTAACAGGCAACCTCTCCCTTCACCTAAACCATTACAACACAACTTCAGAATAATTAAATAATTTCAAGGCTCTGAGTAGAAAGGAAGGCCATAAATTATCAACACTGTTAGATTGTTCTCTGGCCAATACTTGCTTTCCTTGTGTTCTGTTTATAATTATAACAAATGCCGAGTGGTTTATTATTATTTCTGGAATGATATCCCATGATGGTCCTGAATTTTATCTGGTTTTATATCATTGAAACTCCTGGTTTTTTATCTCATAGGGGTTACGCCAATGTAAAAATTGATGTCTGGAGGTTGCAAGAAAAATGTTTGACTTGATAATGCTTCCTTTTTTAAAAAAAAAAAATTGCTATGATCTAATTGTTAGATAGTTTCTTCATAAATTTGGTTTGGAAACACTTGCATGAGGTGAGAGGTCCCTGCATTTGTCTAATATTTGGCAGCAGCTGATTATGACAGGCCTCCAGAAATAGTGCTGAGCCTGAGGTGCACAAAGCATTGTCTAGTCTGTGAGGTTATGTCTGTCAGTCTGGTGCTCCTCGCTGTAATGTCTGAAGTCGTGTGTAGTTGCCAAGTGGAGCTAGTCTGTGATTCAGTGAAATAAAGGCCTACAAGGCCTTAATCAGTGAAGCTATTAAAATCCAAACCTTAAATCAGGCCATGAGCTATAGAAACAGCCACTGTGGAGAGTGAGTCATTAGTCTCTTAATGTTCTTAATGGCCCTTTCTGCTTAGCAAATTTTCTGCTTTTCCTCATCTTGTTCTTGTCAGCAGGCTTTCACAGGGAGTCTGAGGTTAGTGTGACAGCCTGATCTAGACAGCCTGCCAAGACAGCAGTAGTGGTCCCAAATGCACATACTGAAATCCAGTGGAGAGCTGAATCCAACAAGTGTGTTCCTGTCTCCTATACCATGTTGATAATGAAGGAGTGGGATTACTGGAGGTTATCCAGTGCTGAAGTTTTGCTAATCTTCTAGATTTCCTCTGCCAGTAACCGTTTTAACCAAGTTCATAACGTGTCACTGCATTGGCTTTGCAAGAAGACAAGAATAAAATAGCCGAATAGAACCGAGTGTTGACAGAACAACGACATAGCTGTGCTGCTGTGTTTTCATGCACCTTAGCTAGACATCCCTGCTGTTTTTAATGTTTAGTGTTCTGTATGTGTGCTGGAATTTTTAAGTTAATAAGAAAAGCATATAAAATTGTTTTTTCAGAATCATCGTACAACTTGCTATTCCAAGATTACCATGCCTCCAATCTTGATTGGCCTTATCAAAGGCTAGAAAGGTCTTAGCTCTATAACTGGTCATGTGGTAGTCTATGAAGCACAGCTGAGAGGTCCTATTTGAATGTTTTCACTTTCCGTGTTAATATGCTTTGCAAAGGGCAATATGGCACAAGACTGATTCAATCTGTTCAATGTTGATTGAGTTGCATTGTAACTGTGATGGATAGAAGGCTGCTTGATTTCTCCTTCCCGCCTCCCAGCTAAGCCACTGTCCAAGTTAAGCCGATTCCCACCATATCAAAAGATCTCACTGAAGAGTCTTTGTTGTAGCAAATAAGCTCTTCTTTGAATGATTGTACATGTGAAATAATTTTTTTAGGGAAGTAGTGATTAAAAAATCCAAAGTCAAAAGTTAATGGGAGTAGTTAAGCCTGACACACGAAAGGAATGTGCCTGAGGGGCTAAAGAAGAGACTTCTCACAAATGCATGAGATTTTACATGTGTAATAAGTTGTGTGGGATATCAGCCTAAAATTATCAGGTACAAGGCAGTTCTTCCTGTTACACAGAAAACTCATCAGGCCAATCGCAAGTTCCAGTCAGGTTGCAACCACGGTTTTCGAGTGTTGCTGTCTCTTCAGTTTGCTGTAGGGGTGGAATGTATTTAAGTTACACGCTTGTGAACTTAATTTACACTTAATGGAAAAAAGTAGACCAAATGTATAGTAAAAATAATGCACAGATTATTCAAATATGGATAATTCTAGGGGATGTTCTCACTGCAAAAAAATTATGAAAATTTTGAACTTCCACTCTGAACTTGAACTTAACTGTTTGGCACTGACTTATGTTGTGCATTTACGAAACAGACACTTGTTTCATACTAACATGAGCTCTTTCAATATTTGACTTTGCTTTATTGCCTGTTTTGCAGGTGGATCAACTTTCTTGCAATGGAGATAGAAAATTGCAGCCAGACAGGAGCCAGGCTATTCGGGAGAGGCTGAGGGGAAAAGGACTTCCCGTAGGTAAGTGCTTCATTGCAGTAAGGGTTATGACAACAAATACAGCCCTGTGGAAGACCAAGTTTGGTAGATTTTGTGGTCAAATAAATTGAATAGGATTTGCTGACATTCACAGAACTCTGATGGTTCAGTGTCTAGCTAAGTGTCGGTGATGGTGCATGAGAATAATTGTTTCAAGAAAATACATGTCTCTCTCCAGTTCAGTCCTGATGGTAGGAACAGGTTTTAAAGGTTCTTGGCCAAAAGTTTTGTTTCTGCAGAAAGGGAATCTTCAGCTGAAGGTAGGTCAGCTAGAGGAACAGGAAGCAGCTTTTCTTAGTTCTGTCTTTCCTGTGGACTCTGCTTTCTCTTCATAGCTCTAGTTGCCCACAGCCTCTTTCCCAACTTCCTAGGCAGCCCTGGACTCTTTTCTCTGCACACAAAGCTGTTTTCTGCCTCGTCTTTTTTCCTGAAGAGAGGTATTATGTGTTCCATCACAGTTCTGCTGTGCTTTGACTGTGTGAGGTGGACATGGAGGCCAGGTAGGGTTGTACTGTTACTTCAGGGAAGTAAGGAAGGAGGAAACTGGGGGGGCAGGGAGGAAGCAGACTGTTTCAGAGGCAGACTGTTGCTGTTGCCACTGTGGAGGAAAAGGGATAAAATGGTGTGGGTTGACAGCTGATGCTGGCCATGACTTCTTTAGGTGTCCTTGTTTAAGGTCAGTGGCAGCATCAGCTCTGTGCTAGGCTTCTCAGACAAGAGGATGTATTCTTCCAAAAGATTGGTCTCATATTTTTCTGGAAGAATTGTGGGGCTGGGTAGGAGCATTTGATAAGGCATCAGCTTGGACCACTCTAAGTCGTTGTGATGGAGGCAGTGAGATATGATAATCGGGTGAGACCATTCTTGCCTTAAAATGTTAATCTGTAAATCGAGTATCTTGGTGCCAGAATGCGACATCACCCACAAATACTCAACACCATAAGTGTTAGTGATACAGGGCTTTCATCCGCCTCACATTATCTCTCTGCCTATGTACCGCCAGTAAACTTGGAACAAAATTACGTTGCTTATGTGCTTGAGCTGCTCCTCTGTTTTTTAGTTTTGTGTCAGGCAACAGTGCAGTGAATTGCAGGAACTGAAATAATGCATGGAGTTGTCAGTGGCAATAGAAACTGCAAAAGTTAGACACGAGTCTGGCAAGGTATTGGTGGTCTTCCTTTTGAGATGAGTCCTAGATTAGCTACTTCTTGATATAAAAACCTTATGTCAGTAGTTGCCAGCCCTTCCAGTACGGCACTATGTGTTTAGGAATAGTTTCTGGTACAAGCTGTCTCTTTGTTTTCTGGCACAAATGCACTGTTCTGACTGCTTTTTCAGGGCCTTTGTTTTCTTATTGGCTTTTTTTTTCTCTTCTTCTTTTCCAGAATATTTCTGTAGCAATAGGAAGATCTGTAAGAATACAGGGTTTGGAACTGAATCAATCTAGTTGACTGGATTTGTAAACCGTGTAATGCTTTTCTTTTCTGAACTTAAGTTCTTTCTTAAAATGAATTCTTTCCCTGGTTCCCACCAGTTTTATAAGGGTTGTACCAGAAGATTATTGTTCTGATTGTTAAATTGTTAGTTTATTCTTAACCCTATTCTTCCCAGTTTCCAGTGTTGTCATATTCACAGTTTCTTTACACACCTTTGTTCTTTTGCCAGTACTAACCTATTCCATATTCCTCCCCTTTTTTTTTTTTTTTTAAACTTTATTTGAGCACACTACATCTTTCCATCATCTATTCTGCTTTTTATTCCATGGTCATCATAAACTGCGTGTTTTGATAATGGTGAGAATATTTGTTAAGTTTTGGAGACATAGCAAGGTTGTCTTTAAACTCCGTTCTCACTGCATTAGCAACCCTGATTATTCTTTTCTTTGTTGTTTCTCGTTTTGTTTTCACTAATATAACTGAACAGTCTTTTGCTGGTTTGATTTTCATTTTCTTAGAAATTCCTTAACTTCTTTTTTGAAATGTTTGTGTGGTTTGAGGGGGGTTTTTTGTTCATTTGTTTTCCTACCCACAACTTTGTTTAAGCTTTTTAGCAGATTTCCACATCATCCCCTCCTTCCCCTCAAAGTAATGTTTGTCCTCAAAGTCTTAAGTGTATCTTAACAAAAAAGCATTTCGTTTAGGTTCTACTAAATTTTGGAGATTGATGTAGTAGCTCCAGCCAGTATCTCCATGGCTTTCTCACTCACTACTAGGGTGAATAACGTCCCTGTAACGTCTGAAACTTTCTTTGAGGACTACGCCTTTAACTTAAAGGATATAGACTAGATGATCTAATTGCTTTTTTTCTACTGTATCCTCTGACTTGAAGAAAATGTAACAGTTAGAATATTCTATCCTCTTATCCTTCCTTTTTTTGAATCGCTTAGTATGCATGACTTTGCTTCTGAGATGGTTGAAAGATGTTGCTTTTTATTTTAATTGCCAAAAAGTTCAGTTACAATGCAGCGTCTGAATCCCTGAAGGGCTGTGGAGCTGAATGTTTGTCTCGGTGCCGAGTGCTCACTTGCCTTCTGGCTCTGCCCAGGATTTCCAGGGTGCCAAGCAGAACAGGTTCCCTGCAGTGTGTGCGCTTGTGAAATCACTGGGTCAGGGAAGAACCACCAGAGTTAAGGGTTCTCTGAGACTGAGGAATCCACTTGGCTCAGCTGCTATCGACCAGTAAATTCAACACAGGGTGTTAAGTGACCTCAGTCAAAATCACTTTTTGAAAGGTTTCTCAGAGAACATCACGTTGTCTGAAGAGATCAAAATCTTTAAAAACAAAATCTAGAGTCTAAATCTCTAAAGAAAATCTTTACTCAAATAATATTTGTGAAATGAGTGAACTTGATAACCCCCAGACTATAAAGTTGAATAGTCCTCATCCTCTAACTCCTGTTTCTCTTAAGTTGATGGAAAGTGCATGCATGCGTAGAGTGTTACAGATAATGTGTGGCACCACAGGGAGTGAATGTTTGTGCATCGCTGTTCCAGTGCAAACATTATTTTGTCTGCATCACTCCAAGCCTGGTCGTTGTCCTGGTGTCAGCTGGGATAGAGTTAAATTTCTTCCTAGTGCTGTGTTTTGGATTTAGTATGAGAAGAATGTTGATAACACACTCATGTTTTTAGTTGTTGCTAAGTAGTCTACTAGTCAAAGACTTTTCAGCTTCCCATGCTCTGCCAAGTGCACAAGAGGCTGGGAGGGAGCATAGCCGGGACAGCTGGCCCAGCTGGCCAAGGGGGTATTCCATACCATGTGATGTCATGCTCAGTATATGAATGGTAGGCGTTCTCAGAAGTAGCGTTTGCTACTTCGTTATTGGTCAGCGTGGGTGGTGAGCAAT
>NW_009209064.1:0-2594 GCF_000690835.1 Fulmarus glacialis
GCCTACTCCTTTTTTTCCACGCCAGCCCTCCCCTGCAGGGAGCTGGCAGCTTTGCAGAGCTGGCAGCAGGTTCACCCTGGACGCAGTAGTCCCTCAAGACGAGCCCGGTGTCAGGAGCTACTCCAGCTCCTGGAGAAAGCAGCTGGAAGACGATTTCCCTTTCAATCCGGATCCTGAGCAGGAGTAAACCAGCGCAACGGGGGCGGCGCAGGTCCCGCAGCCCGCCGGGGGCTGCACAGAAGCGAGGACACGATGCGCACACCGCTTGCCCAAGCACAGGCTCACTCACCCTGGCCTTCCTCGGGCAGCAAAGCTTTCCGTCCCTGGCGCTTGCAGTAGTTCTGCAGTCTCACTGCACAGCTTATCCATTTTTAAAGAGCACACCTCATAAATACTTTGTAAAGCACCTTCTAGCCAACGAGCTTTTTTTGATTATTTTTCTTCTTCCCTGACCGCTTGGAAGGGATGCTCATTCCCCCTTTCCTCTCCGGTCTGCGGCTCTTGCCGTTATCTTGTACGTGTTTGCTTCTTTGAAGTTGCCGGGGCTCTGCCTTCAAGTTGAGCTCTGTGCCGTGCAGCGTGCTGTCCCCCGTGGTGGGTCACAGCTCTCCCCTTCGCTCCTGCACCCTTCCCAGCACCCCGCAGATGCTGTCGGTGCCTCCATTGGCCCCACCGAGTGCTGAGAGCAGCCCAGGTGAGCGGTGCGGGCTCCTGCGGACCCTCACCCGGACCCTCCTCACCCTTCCCCTCCCAAGGGACGTCCTTCCTTGCTGTCCCTCTTCGGTACCTTGCAGTACCAGGAGAGTGGGACCTGACCTCTTCCCTCGCCGCTGCTCTCACATCTTCACATTTGCCTCCAACTCTGCCGTTTTCAGTTGATTTCCATGTTCAGTTTAAAAAGCTGGTGAGTGGTGGAGCAGGAGAAGGTGACAACCCAGACACGTCTCTCCAGGGCTGACTCCCTGCTTGGGAGATGTTCCCAAGCCAGGGTTTGGCTTGTTCAACGTGCAGCAGGTTATTCTTACTTTTCCCTCTTTTCTGAATCAATACATTGCATGGTACGAACCCAGGCACCTCCAAAGCAGCTTGCCATAGGGCTATTCTCATCATCAGCCAAACCTCATCCTCTCCAAAAATGTGTCAGATGAGCTGAAGGAAGCCTGTTCTCCCCAGATCGTGTCAACGGACACGGACTTTTCTCTAATTGCTCGTTGTACGGCTCCAGCAACCCTTGACTTCACCAGGTGCTGTCATCCGATGAGCAACCCGGCAGCTCCTGCCAATTCATCCCTGTTCTCTGCTCCCAGCTTCTGCTTATCCACTGGCTCCTCTTCCAGTTTAAATGCAGTGCCATGGTTTTAGCTTGCTGCCATAAAGGACCAAGGTTCATGTGGTCACGCTGGCTGTCCCAGCCTTCAGCTTCCCAAGTGCTTGGTCCCGTTTCAACCGAATCGGACAAAATAGTCAAAAATCTCAAAAGCGGTAAGAAGTTTTGTGAAGCTTCTTGGCTTAGTCCGAGAGAAAGACCCAAAGTGCTCCCCCACATTTCCAAAGAAATGCTGCTGCGTGAAGGCACCAGTATCTTCCAGAACCACCACCAGGCCAACCAGTGTGTGCACGGCCAGCCAACCAGCATCAGTGCCCCAGGAGATGCTGCCTCAGGTCCCACAGGTGGAGGATACGACAGGGGACAGGGATGGGAAGGTCCCGCTGAGAGCTGGGGGAGGTGGGGTGAACGGAGCTGGAGGACGAGAGTGTGTCCCAAGGGACAGAGGCTGGGGAGAAAAAGTGAGGTGGGAAGAGAATGGGACATGAACCCAGAAGAGCAGCCGCATGGCTGCAGCTGCTCATGCCGCAGCTTTTTCCATCCTTTATAACCACCATCACTGACCTCTGAGCCTGGTTGCTTCTGCTGCTTCTTACCCGGGTGGTAAAACCATTGGTTGTAGGGGCTCTTGCCATTTTTCTGCTTCTGATTTCTCTTTTTTTGTTCTTATTTTTCAGCTGTAAGAGTCTCACCCTTGTCCAGAGCTTCGCCTCTGCAGGCTTTGGCACCCCCAGCCCAGGGAGGACTTTTCCAGGCACGAAAGGGACGGCTTCAGAGCCTTTTGTGGTTGCTTTCTCCCTGCCGTGCGTTAATGGCTCGTGAAGGCAGCCTGACTCCATAAGGCAGCGCAGAGTAACCTGCGCATCGAGCGGACACCCTCGCCCCTGGGCAGGACCCGCCTGCGTGCAGGGTCAGCTTTGCCCCTGTCACTGCGAGACATCGCAAGGGTCTGTCCCGGTGACCGAGGCTGTTCGTGGCAGCAGGTAAGCTGGGGAGGATGGGGTCTGCGGTGGGTGCACAGGGCTCAGAGCTTTGTTTCTGCCTTTCTGTTGGCCAGGGACCCAGCCGCTGTGCCTTCGGTTGGGTTGTTGAGTTTGGCTGGAGATCCTGCATGTGGCATGTGCTAGCCGTCCCCAGAAAACTGGGTGTGGGGCAGAAGACAGGAGCAAAGGGAGCACTCGTGAGCCCGCAGCTGACAGGAGATGTTGCAGAGTGTCGTGGTTTAACCCGGCAGGCAGCCAAATACCGCGCAGCCGCTCGCTCACTC
>NW_009209064.1:2867-5647 GCF_000690835.1 Fulmarus glacialis
CGTGTCCTGATTACGTTCCGTCCCACCTTGTGTACCTAGCTCAGTCAGTAGGCATGGGAGCTGTCCTTGGACTAGGAGGGCACTTAGCAACAACTGAAAACATCAGTGTGTTATCAACATTCTCCTCATACTACATCCAAAACACAGCCCTAGGAAGAAATTTAAGCCTATCCCAGCCCAAACCAGGACACAGAGCTTCCTGACTAGGCTGGAGGGAGGCCGTTCTGGAAGGGGACACAGAAGTGCAAGCCTTCATTCTGCTCCTCTTGCAGATTTGGGACTGACAAGGAGACCCCTGGAAAAAAGGGCTGGAAATGAGCACCTGGAGTAGGTCTCTGCTAGTAGTGCGACTCTAGGATCCAGCCAGGATGTCGCCCAGGAAGGACACTTCTTTGCTAGGAAGAGAGGTGAGACCCCAGCTCGGTCCCTCGTTAGAAACCCAAGCTGTGTGAGATCCATACACTGGGAGAGGGAAGGCAGGGCGAAGGAGACCGTGCCCTGCCACACGCTCAGTTTTGAAAGGAGCCTGGGTATTTACTGGGCTAGCGAAAAGCACCTTCCCAAAAAGCAAGCCTGGCAAGACCCAGAAGGCTGGGGTGTGCCTCTGAAGGCTGTGCTTCGGTGCAAGCCTTGGGAGCATCCCACCAGGCAGAGAGCAGGATCAGCTCTGTCTGCGGCGAGAGTCCTGCAGACTGGAGGCTCCATCTCTCCCAGCTGCCAAGAAAATGGCCAGGCCACCAAAGACAGACCAAAGCTCAGTCCCGGGAGAGTTTTGAGGAGAAAGGAAGAGCAAGCAGTTAAAAGACCTGCCAAGAGGAGCGTTATTCATATGCAAGTCACGTGCCTCTGTGAAACCCTGCCAACCAAAGACCTGTGGGAACCAGGACATCTCTGAAAGCGTTTAACAGAAGATCAAACGGGTAAAAATGCTTGAGATGTCTCTGTCCAGCCTCATCTTTTGGAAGACGTGGTACAAGTGACGGTGCGACCAGGCGAGCTGACCTGGGAAGGCGCAGAGCGGGTGCAGAGCCTCCCACAGCTCCTGTACTCCTGGAGGGGTTTGGAGAGCCCAACCCCTGAAGAGAAAAGCAAAGCCCACAGCTCCTCTCTCCGAGTCGCTGGGCACATCTGCACCAACGGTGTTGATGCGCTTTCCGGGCAGGTGCATGTTATCGAGTCTTGGTTGCCCAGATTTATTATGAAATAACTCTGGCTACATCTTCGATATAGGTACAAGACAGAGCAGCTTCACACAAACACAACGAAGACTTCAGCTGTCAATTTTTTATTACTCAGATCATTAGCTACGCCATCTTTGCTCAATTTTCTCCCAGAGACCTTTGATTAGAGCAGTTCTTACTTTATTGAATTTGGGGGCACACTTTCCTCTTGAATGCTGCTGCCCTGTCCTCATTCTTCCAGTCTGTTCTTCAGGTTTCCACACCCAAATTAAGATGCCACGTGCTGCTGTTTTGGAATTCCCTTGAAGACCTGCATATCTATTCGCTGAAGTGTCTTTGGGAGCCAACTGAAGAGTGAGCAGTGTCCCGCCTATCTGATCCAGCCTGACTCTCCTGTGTTTTGTCCCTAACGTGATCATTTGTACATGTTCAAAACAAATACAGGATGGGGATGAAGCACTCCAGCATCTGAATGCCAGCAAGGCAATCAGAGAAGCTGCAATTTTAATGATATGGAAGAAGTCGCTTGTTTAGAGCCTGATTCGTGATGCTCTATTACCTGTGACAGCTTATGCTGGGACTATATTTGCTTCTGCTCTCACCTTCCCACGTTTCCTTGGGTAATTTTTATTCCACAGCTTTCTTTAGCTCACCTGCCCTGATTTCCAACTGTCCTTAGTTGGCTAAGAAATGTAGAATTAACCCTTCCATAAACTGTTTTGCTTTTTCAATGCTTTTGTCCCTCCATTTTTAAGCAGAGACCACCTCTGCCAGACAGACGTGGCTTTTGGTAGCTCAGCCACTGAACTTACTGATTTATCTTCATGTGCAACTTTCCTTCCAACCGCCCTCGGTGTTGGAAACCAGCTGGGAATAACCTGAGTGTCTTTGCTGTGTTTTCTCTATGGGAACACCTTCCACTGGTTTTGTTGGTTGACAGGTCCTTGTCTCCCAGACAAGTGGTTATAGCTACATTCACTGCTTGGTTTGGTGTTAAGCAACGTTATAAATACGCATTGCTAGGGGGATTATTGTTCAAATCCAACAGGAGGAGTATTACGTTGCTTATTCTGGCGTTTAAATTGAACCGTAACTAGTTGGAATTAGCTCCAATTGCATTGAATTTTGAGCATCTTGTGTGACTTTGCATAAACCGTTGACATCACCGATGATCTTTGCCGTGGTGCTCCCTTTTCCCAGCTGGTGGGCTCCTCTCCCTGGGCAGCCCGGTGCCCTCCTGGCTGCCCGGCCGGCTGCGCTCCTCCGCTCCCCTGAGCACCCCCAGCCCGCTGCGCGGGGCTGCCAGCATGGAAATGTCACTGCCTGCACTTCGGGGGCTTCCTCGCCAGCACTGTGGCGGTGAGGGAGATGTTCAGCTTGTCCTAACTGGTGCCAGGGATTTCATGCCTCCTTTGTCGGAAAGTTTTCCTTGAAACTCCAGTGAATTCAGAGGAAAAAGGAGCTTTGGCTTGCTGTAATTCCCAACTCTTGACGTTGAACGTTTGAAAGGACTCCAGTTGGACTAGATGGTCGTTGTGGGTCCCTTCCAACTGAACTATTCTCTTCTTTTTCTTTTCTTTTCTTTTCTTTTCTTTTTTC
>NW_009209064.1:5903-6300 GCF_000690835.1 Fulmarus glacialis
ATTCTATTCTATTCTATTCTATTCTATTCTACTCTATTCTGGAGAATGGACAAAGTGCTTTATAGTCATTGTGACAGCACTCAGAGCCAGAAAATCCCCCCAGGTTTCAGGAGATGTCTGGCCCAAGTTTGGGATCTGGGGTAGGAAACTGATATTTTTATCATTATGCAACCCATGGCCTGGTGTTGGCAAAGTTTCCTCTCTGCATCGTGCATGTCCTGCTGGAAAACTTAAGGCTGGAAATTAAATTGTTCCTGTGCTCCCATCCATGACCAGAAACAACCCAATTACCATTGTCAACTGAAATTTGGAGTCCATAGCCAAGACCATAAAGTAGAGGTATCTACAGAGGAAGACCCATAGCTTGACAACCTCAGCAAGTTTGCAGATGACACCA
>NW_009209065.1:0-215 GCF_000690835.1 Fulmarus glacialis
TGCTGACAGGGAGGATTTCCAGTAGCACTTTCAGGCTGCCAAACACGCCAGGGTTATTTTTACCTGGCTCCAGCCTGGGGTATAAATAGTGTCGAGGCCGTTCCCCGTCGCTGGCCGAGAAACATCCCGTGGACGCGGGCTGGGGATGAAGGAGATGTCACACAGAAGGCAGCCACCCCGTGGGGGGCCGCGGGGGGGGGCCCTGGGGGGGGGAG
>NW_009209065.1:276-563 GCF_000690835.1 Fulmarus glacialis
CCGAGCCCCCAGTGAGCCCCATGGCCAGGCAGGTTTCCTCAGCCTCTCGGTGCTGTTTTGGGGGTTCTGGGGGTGTTGCGGGCACAAACCTTGTCCAGGCCACGCAGGAGGTGACCACCCACATTAATTATACATTAAATCTTCCCAGGAGAGACATCCGTCAGTCGGGTCACCCCAAGTTTGTAAGGGGGGATCATGCCCACAAGGGCAGGCGCTGCCTGCGAGGAGAGCAGGGGCAGGGGCGACGGACATCACCCACTCGCCTTCTGTGGAAACAAAAAAAAACA
>NW_009209065.1:608-5122 GCF_000690835.1 Fulmarus glacialis
GATCGAGCGGCCGGCTCCCGGCGGGGGCTGCCCCTCGCCACAGAGGACGGTTCTGCAGACGTTTTGTTCCCCACATACGGAAACTTCTGATTAGGTGAAGTAAAAGGCTGGGGAAAAAAAAATAAAATACTTTATCAGGGGTCCGACCTCGCCCAGTGGAAATGTGCCCCTCGGTAAAGGGTTTCTGTGCGAGTTTTTGGACGCTTTACAGAAATAACAGAAGGCTATAGGAGTGCGCTTTTATATAGCTCTGCTTCCTTGTGAAACCCAGACTGGTGTTTTCTTTTCCACTTGGACAAGGATTTTCCCATCATTGTGCTATTTTTATGAAGGTTTCAGGGCAGAAATCAAGGGCCGAGCGGAGCCGAGCCTCGGTGTCGGAGGAGCTGAAACGTTGGAAGATTCAGCCTCTGACACAGGTTTCCCGTCTTTGCCAAGTCGCTTCGCTAGCAGATGTCTCACCCTGTCGAAAAGGGAGGTTTGCTCCATCCTTACCTCCCAGTGACTTTTTCCTTTTTGGAGTTTCCCACCTGGAGGCGAAGTGGCCGTGGTGCAGACGCCGCACGAAGCGGGGTGCCCGGCGGGGGGAAGCGCTGGAGCCCTCACGGTGCAAAACAGGGCTGCAACCGAAACAGGGCACAAAACCGAACACCTCATCAAGGCAATATAAATTTCTAACTGCCGGCCAAGGGGCCTTTGTACTCGGCACCGGTGTGGCACTTTGCCCCTGTACTCGGCACTGGTGAGGCCGCACCTCGAATCCTGTGTTCAGTTTTGGGCCCCTCACTCCAAGAAGGACACTGAGGTGCTGGAGCGTGTCCAGGGAAGGGCAACGAAGCTGGTGAAGGGTCTGGAGCACAAGTCTGATGAGGAGCGGCTGAGGGAACTGGGGCTGTTCAGCCTGGAGAAGAGGAGGCTGAGGGGAGACCTCATCGCGCTCTACAACTACCTGAAAGGAGGTTGTAGCGAGGTGGAGGTTGGTCTCTTCTCCCAAGTAACAAGCGATAGGACACGAGGAAATGGCCTCAAGTTGCGCCAAGGGAAGTTTAGACTGGACATTAGGAAAAACTTCTTTACTGAAAGAGTGGTCAGGCCTTGGAACAGGCTGCCCAGGGAAGTGGTGGAGTCCCCATCCCTGGAGGTATTTAAAAGACGTGTAGATGAGGCGCTTAGGGACATGGTTTAGTGGGCGTGGTGGTGTTGGGTTGACAGTTGGACTTGATGATCTTAGAAGTCTTTTCCAACCTTAATGATTCTATGATTCTATGATTCTTTATCTCCTGCGTTGCAGCTCATCAACACCCAGATTGCCACTGATGAGATAAAGCTGCAGCGCAGGGTAACGAAGCACCGGCAGCTGATGGCTGAGATGCCGCTGGTGAGGTATCAGCTCTGCCCATCACAAGGGCCTCCCCTGACCCCCAGATTTTGCTGGTTTCTAGAGAAAACATGATATATTTGTGCTGGGAGGGAGCTTTATCTGGAGTGTTGGTGCTGCTGAAATCCTGGCCAGGTCTCGCTGCTCAAGCTCGTCTCCCTGGGATGGGTGCTGTGGCAGGTCAGCGGGAAGGAGCCGGGTGGGAGCAGGTTTTTAGGGGAAAAAATGAACTGGCTGAAGGGATGAGTCTGTGTTGTCTTTAATCTGAGCTCGGATTTCTTTCTGAATGCAGTATTTGAGCTGGCTGTTGAGCTGCTGTGGCTCCGTGCTCCCGGTTACCAGGGCTGCAGGAGGAGGTTGTCACCGCAGCCGCGATGGGGAATTGTTGACATGGATCCTGTTTGCAGGCTCGTGAAGGTGAATTTAATCTTTTAAACACCGATGCCTGGTGGGGATGAGCTCCCACGAGCTGGGAGCCGCCGGCAGCCAGTCGGCTCCGTTGCTGGCGCCCCGAGCCATTAGCCAGGCAGTAATAACGTCCTTTATTTAATCATAACCACGTCATACACGGCGTTTCTGGATGTGACGGGTTGCACATCCCTTCCCAACCCGGCTCGTCCCGGCGGGTGCCTGTGGAAGTCGGGGGCTGTTGGTTTGCTCCCTGGGTTTTCAGCAGCTCTTTGCTCTGGGGCTCCCTGCCCTACAGAAGGGGCTGTTGTTTCCCCTCCTCAATTCCCCCCAGGTCCCAGCGGCCTCAGATATACAAGGGAGTTTCCTTGGCTCCGTTTGCTGTCGGCAGGAGAAGGGGAGCTCAGGACGGGACGGACCCAGCCGACACAGGGGGTGCCTGCACGGTGCCCCCCGTGACCTCCGGAGCAAAATCGCTTGTGCAAAACCTGAATTTCTCCCAAACACCGACTGTCCAGCTTGAACTGGGCTGGTTGTGCTCTTTGTACCTGACTTGCACCGGGCCAGGCTTTGGCTTGGTTGGGTTTCTGGGAGCCACAGCCATCGGTCTCCGTCACAACCCGGCTCTGAGCACCCGCGTGTGCATCCTGTGCCCTGGTTTCTCAATCAAAAATCTGGGAACCGGGCAAGTTCAAGTCTTAGGGAAAAACCCCCTTGCTGGAGGTGCTGGCTGATGGAGGAGAGTTGCCCACTAGCAAGAAAAGCTATTTTGAACCAGAGGCTGGGAATATTTGCACTAATCCCAGATGGAAGCCGATTAAGGGCTCGGTGGGGAGATTTGGAGCAGGTCCTGGCGGCACGGGGAGCCCGGCCGTGTCCCCCGGCTGCTCCCGCTGCACCGCCTGGCAAAACCACCCTGCTCATCAGTGATGAGCAGAAGGCAAAGCTCAGACCTGCGTTTCCCAAGATGTTGGAGGGGATTTCATTGCACAAACTCTCGCCAAACTCTGCGGAGGTTAAGCTTGATCTTTGGCAGCTTTCGGCACCCAGGAGCCGGGGAGGGGGGAGCTTTGTGCTCGTTTCCAGGCTGATGAGCAAAGGCATCGCAGAGGCACCTTCGTTAGCGCTTCAGCTACGGGTTACCCAAATCGGCACCGTGGCAGCGAGTGCCTTTGTCCTGTCCGTGTCCAAGGAAAATATTTAGACTTCAGCCACCATTTTCAGGGTCTTGCAAATTTGTTTCTACGGGAGGTGAGCCGCAGCCTGGGTTACCTCTGCTTCGTGATGCAGACGCCCTGCACAGGCAGTGCCCTTTCCAGGGAGCAAATGGCACAGGTTTTAGGTGGGATTTTGAGGATGCACCAGCCATTAAACTTGCTGTACGGATAGAGCTTTCCCCAGGGAAGTTTTTCCGTAGCTCATTCCCGTGGGTGTCTCCCCTCTGCTTTGCAGAAAGGGAGGTGCCAAGCACGGGGACATGACATCTGGCACCCGTGTCCCTCCAGCATCGCTGTGCCCGGCACGGGAGGGTGGCCAAAAGGTCTTTGCAGGAACAGCAAACAGCTTTTTGGGTCAGTTGCCTTCGAGCATTTGGAGCAGCGAGTCTTAAAGAAAGCCGTGGGAGATCTCCCCAACGTGCAGAGCAAAGCTCCCTGTGACGGGAAGAGCCTTGCAGACCGACGCTAGATCCCAGCGGGCTGCAGGTTGGGCCCTCCGGACTTAAATATTTGCTTTTTATCTACCTTGCCAAGTGCCCGCACAGCCCCGGTCCAACAGCAGCCCCTTGTCCGAGGTTCGTGGCTTCGCAAAAACACGGTGCAGCAAACAGACGCCAGGTCTTGTGCCTCGCAGCTCATGAAACCACAGGGCTTCCTATATGTATAAACGCTGAATTCTTCACCTCTATCATACCCAGCACGGCCAAACACCGCTGAGCATCTCCTCCAGCTGGGTAAATATTAAGCAGGCTGGAGCCCGACTGCGGGCAATGCTTCAGCAAACAGCATCGGGTGTAAACGCAACGTAACTTCCTTTCCAGAAAAATATTTACTTACCTCTCTGGTCACTCTTGAATTGAAAACACATTTGGAGCGGCTTGTAAGGAATTGCTTAGATTTGATTTTTCTTAATTTCTTTCCTCCCCCCAAGCAGCGTTGGGCTCCGGGGACGCGCGTTGGCTCCACGAGGAGCTGCTGCCCTCCACAGTAGCAGCATTATAGCGAAGTCTGAGGCGTTTTTAAAGACCCAGTTTCAGGTGTTCATGTGCTGTTGCATATAAATCACACCTCAGACTATGCACCCTTGTATCTATTCGCGGGCTCTCAGCGTTTAAAACTTTTTTGAGGCTGAGACCTGGCTGCACAAAGAGCCCGAAGCACGTCCTCCTGCCTCCCTCCTCGAGCCCACCCAGCCCCAAACCCCCCACCTCAAATTCAGCTGCTGCCCGGGGGGCACCGAACCCTGGGCTTGTCCCGGGAATTAAGGAAGTTAATTAAGGACCGAAGCAAAGTCCCAGGCGAGCTCTGTATGTAAATTGTTGCAGGCGATGCTGCGAAACGCTGCTGCGAATGGTTTGCACCCGGCTGGTCGGGACGAGACTCCCCGGGACCCCGTGGGACCCCGCTGCGGAGGAGCCGCTGGCTCCCGCCCCATGGGGCTGGGGGTGAATGTGGCCAAGACCGGGGTCCCATGTGCGATGCGGGTGTTGCGGGGGGTGACGCTCGCCCGC
>NW_009209065.1:5190-5534 GCF_000690835.1 Fulmarus glacialis
CAGCCCGAACTGGGGGGCACCGCGGCGGCTGCCCCTCCTTCCAGTTTCCGTCGCTGCTGGGGTTTGGATCAGGCCAGTAAGGACCAGCAGCCTGTCCTCCGCTCCGAACAGGGGGTTTCTTGTCTGATCAGGGCGCTCGGCATCCCTTCAGATAAACCCTTTGCTGCAATTGGCCTCTCGGCATCCTCTAAACTGGAACAAAAAAGTGAGGTTAATATTTAATTAGACGTATTCTGCCCTTTGCATCACAGCAACCTTGCACGGTGCTCGACACTAGAGCAGATCACAGCGACCCCAGGATTTATATTTATTTTCACAAGGTTTTCAGAGGCAGGAGGGGCACG
>NW_009209065.1:5619-5902 GCF_000690835.1 Fulmarus glacialis
CCTGGCGGCGCCTGCTGGCAGAAAAGAACAAACCCTCCCCCCGCCGCATCCAGCTGGGCACAGAGGCTCTAAGCCGGCGCACGAGGGCTGCGCGCTGCCTGGCATCCTGCGTGGAAAAACTATATGGATGTCAGTGCACAGGCACGGGGCTGCGCAGGGTCTTGGTGAAATCACTTCCAGCTAGATTCGGTAACAAGCCCTGCGCCGGCACGCACCACTTCCAAATTCCACTTCTAACCCGCTGCTGCTGCTCCATGTTAGAGAAATAAATCACTGTGGGGGT
>NW_009209066.1:0-11974 GCF_000690835.1 Fulmarus glacialis
GTTAAATTTCATGCCATTGATGATTGCCCGGTGCTCCAGTCTATCTACATCCCTCTGCAAGGCCTCTTGTCCCTTAAGAGAGTCAACGGCACCTCTAGTTTAGTATCATCAGCAAACTTGCTAGTGGTGTGTTCAACCCCTGCATCCAGATCATTAATAAAAATGTCGAACAGAACTGGCCCTAGATTTGAGCCCTGAGGAGCACCTCTGGTGACCGGTCGCCAGCCAGATGTAGACCCATTCACTACAACCCTTCAGCCAGTTTTTCACCCAGTGCACCGTAAGATCCTAGTCCTGTGCAAGAGAAACCATAGCTGCTAACTCCTTTTTAAGTCTAGTAGTTTTCCACATGACAACAATGCCAGGATTCTACAAATCCTACTGACATTTTAGTTGAAAATACTGAGTTTACCCAAGCTAATTTAAGGAGTTGATACTGTGGACCTTCTGCTCAGTTAGGTTTTCATAACGATGATGAAAGCTGATGATGTTTTGACATTCAGAGAAGAATTCTTTGGACACAAATTGTACAGCAGTGTTTTACAGCAGTTACAAACTCATGGGGTCTTTATAGAGGTGTTGATGTAGTGGCTTTGTAGTTGATTTACATGTTCCAAATGCAAAAGATGGTGAACGTGAGAGGAGCACGTGAGAGACAGAATTTTGCTGGAGTTACATGTGCTGTCCCAGTTTGAACAATGCTTTACCTTGTAAATCACTTTGCATCTGGTTTTTAAGTAGAAACAGGGGCTTCAGGTGGTTAGAATCAAGGTGTAGAAGAAGAAAAACAAGGAAGCTCCAATTCTGTTTTCCACATTCAAAGACGTACGGTTGAATGCTGTCACCAAAATAGTCAGGGGAGAAGTTCTTAAACACCAAAAGTTCACAGTTCTTGCCAAATAAAATGGTTACTGTGTATGTTTAGTGGGCACTGCATAGCTGCTACTTGTATCATAGGACTATATGTTCAGGGCCTAGCACTTGTTCCAGCAACCACCTGAAGTTAAAGTACTTGAACTTCATGAAAACAAATGTAATTTTGAAATCTTTATACACTTTGTCACTGTGCATCCAAGACATAAATTATAAACTATAAACTCTAATACTTGAAGTATTCTAGTAAAGGGAAAGCACCATTCCTAGCCTCCTCTAAGCTAGTCTCTTCATCATTAGAGAAGTTCTGTATGTACATGGTGTTCTGAGGACATTCACATACGGAAAACATATTATGAAAATACAGTAAGTTATGTTGTTATTTAAGCTGTCCTCTGCCTACATCAAAACATTTTAAGGTATGTTGTGCATTCTTTGCTGATGAGGGGGAAGAACATGACAAATGATCAGTTTTAATTACTGAACATGTTTTTAATACTTGGAGCAAACAGAACATTTCTGAAACAGAGAAAGTTTCGAAAATTAGTAAAGATATTTTCTTCAAACCTTTTTCAAAGCTTTTTCTCAGTCTACTGAACTGCATAAGACATTGCATAAGACATTTTCAGCCCAAATGTTAGGAACTTGGGCATGTTATAAACTTTATTGGAAATAGGAGCCAGATGTTTTCTCAGCCACTAATACGGCATCATTTGGGCAATATTATATTCCTAATAACAATTTATCATTACTTTTCAAAAATAGCAAAGCACTTGTTGGCAACTTGAGTTCCTTTTAATCTTTTAAGTCCTCACGTACATACTTTCATATAAAACATTGCAATTGAGTTCTTTGTGCTTTGTGTTCTACCATCAAAGTTTGTGGAGAGTTGAGTAGTCTATCCTTGAGTAAATAAGCCCTTTATCACGATCTCTTTGTGATAAGCCCTTTATCACAAAGGGAGGACTCAAACTGGTTATATTCAGCAAAATGGAGTGAAGTGAGAGCCAAAAGAATGACCAGAAGTATTGAGATCAAGCCCTGAATGTTCACAAGTACAAGCATACCCTTAAATCTAAAACTTGTGCCATCTCACCCAAGGTTTTGTTCTCCATGCAGTCGTCTGTAGTAAAATTGTAAGTGTTCATAAGGCTAACTGAAACACACACTAATAAAGATACCCAAAATGTGCTTATTCCAAATTATGCCGTCCATGGATTGCTAACACATCAGAACTGTCATATGCTATACTCTGTGCTTGCGCAATGTTCCTGTTTTGAGAGATCTGGCTACATAGCCCTCCCAGTTGCTCTATGCATATTTATCATCCTGAAAAGTGGGCCTCATTTTATAGATCTTTGTGAAGTAAAAGGTCCATTAAAGTGAAAGGATATACTAACACTGGGAATGTGGAACTTAAGCAAAAAAGCTTAAGTACTCATTTCTTCACATTGTCTAGATGTATGTACTTTCTTAATGCATAACTGCTACTTGTTGAAGGATGTTTGAACATGAATGTAAGATGAAGTGGAATCACAGCTCAGGTGTGTCAATGAATACTTGAATTCTGCCACTATTTCCTCATCAGGTATGACAAAAGTGTAGATAAGAGTCTGTTTTCTCTCATGACAAGAATTTAAGTTGATATTTCTGCACAAAGTTATTCTGGGTGTCCAGTCCCAGTCTTTTTTTTTTTCTCCTTTTCTGGCCCTGTGGTACAAAGGTTACTACAAGCTGTCACAACATCTGATCTGTGGGTCATTGGCTGTTTAAACTCAATATTCCATTCCTGCAAACTGGTATTATAGCTACAGCTATAGGTATTAGGAATCCTAGTAAAAACCAGTAAAAAGGGTCTATTGGTCAGCACTCTTAAAAATAAGTCCCTCCTAAAAATGTAGCCACATTGGTTTGCTTGCCTCCTCACACATTCACCTAATATACACCAAAAAGCCCAGTACATTCCTCCGTAATAGATTTTTTTTTATTCTAGGCCTATCCACAGTGTATCCAGACCCTACACAGCAGAACAAATTCATTCAGATTCCTTTTCATGTGAGAACCACAATATGATTTGGAAATTCTTGAAAATATTAGCTACATGTTTCAAGATTAGGGGGAGGATAAAATAGGGGAAGACAGCCAGCTCTTCCTCTCCCACCTCATGAAATTAGTTGTCTGGAATGGTGGTGTTTGCATGGGAAGATATACCACATAGGTTAAATTATTTCTGTACTGCTGTCTATTTTATGTTAGAATTAAGCACAATTCTAACATTAAGCAAAACCATGAGCTTACGAGTTTCAGGTAATTTCAAAATTGCCATTTTAAAACATGTTTACATTTTTTACAATGTAAACCTGGGGAAAAAAAGAAACATTCACAACACAAGGTTGTCCACTAAAGATTTGTATAAGAATTAGAGTTTCTCACAAAGCTATATTTGTTCCAAAACAAGAAGGAATTATGCAATGTAAAAGTTGGATTAAGTGCAGTAAAAGATCTTGCAGAAGATGGATTCACTTCTCTCCAAATTAGGTCACTTTTTATATCCGGTCTCTTTTTACTGCTTGGAAGTCATTGTGGTAAAATATTAGTTTTAAAAGTGAGGAAGCCTTTCTGAAGGAAAGAAACTACTGATTTTTTTTTTTTTAATATAATTTTTATTAGTTACAAGCTGAAGGCCGTATTGTAAATAAACTTCTTTGTACCAGTGTATTTAATTCATGTAATTAGCTGTGGAACTGCTTGATTGAAGTTTTCTGTGAATCTATAATTTAATAACGAAATACTACCTTATCAATAGAACAGAGACCTTAATCTAAGGCCTCAGGAGAAACATTTCTGTACCTTGCAGGATACCATTGAAGAGAAGTTTATCATAGAGCTGCTGTTGAAATCACACCAGCAACTGAGTATGGGATGAAACTTAGACAGACCTCTACTATATGGTCTAATTCTTTGTAAAAGTAGAGTGCAACAGTAAATAAATAGTTTGGTGTTTGAGAGAAGCTACAGATTCCATCAAATCTTATTTCAGCGTCAACAGGAATAGGATAGGGTAGGATAGGATAGGATAGAATGGAATAGAATAGAATAGAATAGTTCAGTTGGAAGGGATCTACAACAATCATCTAGTCCAACTGTCTGACCACTTAAGGACTGACCAAAAGTTAAAGCATGTTATTAAGGGTAGTGTCCAAATGCCTCTTAAACACTGACAGGAAGACTACAGACACAGAAGAAGTAACTGGGATTATGAAACAAAAGAATCTTGTTCCAAGGAATTTCTTCGAGAAATATATTTTAAAACAATTTATGAGGAGTAAGTCATAATCCAAGATATCATTATAAAAACCTTATGTTGTTGCAAGAGTATCTCAAAACAGCAGGAAGCAAAAGCTAACAACATCAATATAAAACTGAGTTCTAAGATAACCCCTCTTTTAGTGTACAGAATTCTTGATTATTAAGTGGCAATGTAAGCAGTGTTGCCCATAAACTGGGGCATTGGGGATTGGCGCATATCTGGGGATCGACAGGCCTAGGCATCTGTTGTCATATGCAATGTATTTATAATGCACTTAATTTCAATTCAGATTACTTTAGAGATATAGAAAAGTTTGGTACATTCAACCCACAGGTTTATCCCTTGTAATAATATCCCTTGTTATTTTTATCGCTTTCCTCAAGTCATGATTTAACAAGATTTAAACACCCTTTCCCCAGCTCTTTCTTCATGCCCCTGTTTGTCAAGTGAAAGGTGCGCTTATGTTTTCAAGAGAGGACTTCCTCGATCCTGTTAATTCATGCTTTCCCAAAGAACGGAAATTAACTATGTGCCAAGAAGCCAAAATAATTTTAACTTTTGATTTAGACACTTGAATGGAAGATACCTTAAATTTACAGACACTTTATTAATGTGTGAGAAGACACATGTTCCTGTGTGGGACAAGTGGCTAATATAGCTTCTCTTCAGTCCATGTCTTTGTCATTTGTGTCATCTGTGAGCACTGGATGAACAGTCAAACTGAATTCTAGTCTAGTTCAGCATCTTTATGATGATGATGATGATGATTAAACTGTTATGAATTATTTTAGTTTAAGTCTGTACTGTTAAACAGAATTAACGAAGTGCAATCTGAATTCAGAATGCCTGGGGTGGGGGGAATCGTCAACTAAGTAGCTTCATACTGGCTTACAAGTTCATTCTAGTGCAACTTAGGTAAAATTGTAAAGTTAAAATGTTATTCCCAGGGATACAACACATTTGAAATGCTTCTGAAGCGAACGCAGAAAAGGTTTGCTTAGTAAGCACGCTATCAACAGAAACTAACAAACAGCAGTTTAAACTCCATTCACACTAAAGCATTCAATAGATGTCAAAATAAAAAAGAAGCAAAGAAATGAGACTTGATTGTGGTTTACAACAAATTAAGACCAGAACAATAGAAGTAGCTTTGGAAATTATTGGAACTGCTGATTCTATTTCATATTTAAAGGCTGTAATTTTCTGGCGTTCCCTATCATGACCATGATTTCTTGTCACTACTTGGGCTAACTTGCCTTCTCTGACAGTACATTTCCATATACTGTAGAAAAGAAGCATAAGCAGACATCCCTCCCCAAACTTCATAGACCTTAGTGCCTTTGTATATGAATTGTGACTTTTTTCTTTGAAATCTAGATAACTGAGTTTCTGGGTATTCTTACTTCTTGCATGAAAAAGATTGTAGCTGAAGAGTTTCCTGCACCTGGAGGGCATGGACACAAACAGACTAATATGTAGGACTGGGACGAGAACACCTTAGGCAGAAGTGTACAAGACAAGAGAGTTAAGAGAATTACTTAACCTCTCCCATTCTGAGGGCTGTCAGACGAGTGGTAGGATGATTATGCAGCTCAGTTGTTTACTGCCTTGCCTTGTCATGTAGTGACATGTTCAAGGGAAACTGAGCAAGCTTTGTGAAAGTTGCAGCAGCTAAAAAAAAGGAATTTTTGATTGTTTCTTTTAAGAAGGAGAAGCCTTATAAACCAAAAAATTATGTTCTGCAAGACTATGAAAGATCAGCCCAAAAGTTTAGGATCCAGTCTCAATCAGTTAAGATATGGGTATTGTGGACAATTACTCCAGAATAAAATAGAGTGAGAAATTGCAAACTGTCAGATACTGGTGTAAAAACCCTAACCAGAATACAGTATCCTCCATCAAGGTTGGTTACACTAGGTTGTTTAGAGGTTCCTTGGCTTTTGATGAATGTTTGGGCAACAAAAAGAAGATTAGGTCAGCTTTACTTTGAATAGTTGGTGGATGTCAGTGAAGCATGCTTTGGAAATCTTCTTTCCCCATATACCTAATATAGTAAGTTGCATGGTCAAGCAAACATACCTGTGAGACCAAGGGTCAAAGCCTGGAGGGCAGATAGGAACAATGAGAGAAACTAAGAGCAGGCAAGAAGTTTGTTCTGCTAATGGGCTCCTCATTGTGGTCAACATAGACAGAGAATGGATACGTTCTTTCCCTTTTTTGAGAGAAAGAAATACCATTCTTTTAAGGTATCTAATGTGGTAATCATTGTGTATATTCTTAATATTTTGCTTACTCTTGTATAGTAAAAGCTGTTTTATTTCAGCTGTTTCTTCAGCATACCACATCTCTTATGAGACCATTCACTTGCTAATGCAGCCAAAAAAAATCCATTTTACAATGCTCCAGAAAATCTACTTTATTTAGGTCTCTGTTACAATTATAAGATTTTCTCTGTGGTCAGTTACACCTCATCCCTGACTACAGATGGCAAGGGCAATAGAATCAGAGAAGAGATATACCTGTCCAGTCCTTAGAATCTTTGGCCGACAAGTATTCAAAACGCTGTCTGTCCTGCAAGCATTTCTTCCCATACTGTGGTTTCCTTGGTATGGTTTCTCATTTAAGTCATTCAAGGCAGGCATGCTTGCTCTATGGATAATTTCTCAGGCTGGGTCTGTTGCGTTTGGAGGAATTTTATAAAGTAGGGGGAAGAGAAAATTGGTGCACTTCATTAAGTGCACGCTCCTTTACATTCCCGAGGAGTTTGGGAATTTGAGCATTACGGACAAATAAAGAGCTTGTACACATCCTAACAAAAAGTGGAGCTGTGTATTTTTACTGTCATTAAATTAAAAGTGACATTTGCTAGCTGAGTTGCTTTGCAATCTAACATTCAAGCCAGAATGGAGTACTATCTATCTCAGCTCTGTCTTGGTTAGATCCTTTCACAGATCAGCAAAATGGATGCTGGAACACTACTAGCACTCAGCATTTCAGTGGTATTTTATGATATGTAAAGTACATAGCTATTATACAAAGTTTTCGTAGTCTCCACTAGCTCATCAGCTCCTAAATTCACAAGTGCTTGATTCACTACAGAAAAACTTAACCACTTTATATATGACTTTTTAAAGAGGTCTTTCTTGCTCTAGAAGAAACCTTTATTTATGGCAATTAATTTTTAAAGTTTCATTTTGCAGGCTTTGGAAAGATATCTGAAGCATAGGAAGGCAAGCAAAGTAGAGAAAAATGTGATTTATTTTCATGGATTTCACTGCAGAAAGGGAAAGAAAGCATAGTTACCTATCTGATATAGTTCAGGAATCATTCCAATGATGAATCTAACACAGATCTTCCTTTGATACTTTTTGGCATTCTATTTGTCCTATGAAGTGTGTTTTTACAGCAAACCTACCTGTGTTATGGCATGAGACTTTACGATCATCCCACAGTTGATGTTCCCTAACACATCTGTGTGTCATACATTTTGTAGTTCAGCATAGTGGCCTCATTCCTCAGTGACAGGACAAGAGGAAATGGCCTCAAGTTGTGCTAGGGGAGGTTTACATTGGATATTAGGAAGTATTTCTTCACCAAAAGGGTTGTCAGGCACTGGAACAGGCTGCCCAGGGAAGTGGTTGAGTCACCATCCCTGGAGGTATTTAAAAGATGTGTAGATGTGGCACTTAGGGACATGGTTTAGTGGTGGACTTGGCAGTGTTAGGTTAACAGTTGGACTTGATCTTAAAGATCTTTTCCAACCTAAAGGATTCTATGATTCTAATATTCTATGATTTACTCCAGGCCCACATGTAAATACAGTGGTTTTTCTTGTTGTTAGTCACTGACAACCTATATATGACAGGATTAGAGTAAGAAGGGCCACAAACTTTATCTCTGCTGAAGTGTGTGCTACTTACGCTATGGTCTTGTAAACAGCACCTGCTGCTTCATCTGGCAGAGAGTTCTCACCTGGCACAGTGTGGCAAAACAGCCTGGTCACATGGCCCAGATGCATGCTTTTCCGAATCATATGACATGACGGTGTCACATTGGAAAGAGGCCTGAAAGAAGCTCCATTATAACCATACTGGGTCATCTTAAACGTCATTCATCCTGGTATCTCATAAAAAAAAAAAAGTCGTCTTTGAAGAGCACAAGACTAAATATATAGTGATACTTCTCTAGAACAGTTCCTAGCAATGTTCACTAGGGCAGTCTCTGAAATGGACATGGTATTTTTGTGGTTTAAATATCCCTGCCTTCCATGAACTTTTCCACTTACCCCTGAATTTATTCTGATAGCGAGTATTCAGCACATCCTGGGACAAAGTGGTTAACAGCTCCATTTCACACTGTATGGAAAACATTTTTCTTTGATCAAGTCTGCCACCTGCCAACTTTATTTGACGCTTCTAAGAACTTGTGCTACAAGAAACAATGAATTTTTTACCTGTACATCCATACCATTGCACTCATAATTGTATACAGCTCTGTCATTATCCCCTGGAAGCCACCCTGTTTCCATTCAGAGAAGTCTTACACTGCTTCTGCACCGTTCTCCAGACTTTTCCCAGTTCTTCTTCTTACACCATTCTTTGATGGTGTATTTTTTAATTATTTACCCTACTGTTCTTCAGCACCTTAGAGCTCGCTATTGTGGTGTCTGTAAAGAAAAGCTTGTCCAGTACTGAAATGCCAAGCAGAGTAACCTGTGCACATCTACAGACCACTCTTGCACCAGTGGGTTTTTAGGGATTTCCTAGACTTTAGCATGGTATCTTCTAACCCTATCTGAAAGACTCAAAATGACCTTTGAGTCACGTCTAGTTTTTCCAAGCATGACATAGCCCAGAGAGGGGTAAAGTAGTTGGAGTAATGCCAGTGGCACAGTATTTGCTAATTCATTTGTCTGTACCTTAGAATGAAAGAATTCACTGGGAAGTAGGACATATACTCAAATGCAACACACTGTGGTCCCTCTTCTGGCTCCAGAACATCTTGTTGAGATTCTAACTGCACTTCTTTCCTCATGTTTTCATTCATCCACATCTTTCCCATATGAGGTCCCACTAAGTAACAGAACTTAAGCTGTCAACCACGTCCTGGCCAGCCACCAGGAGGAAGATCAACAAAAGGAATCCCTATTACTGTGGCATCCTGTGCCCACTCCCTCCATTTTTAATTGCGCTTTAGTTGATAATTTTTATTTCATTGGTTACAACCTTCTAGGATCAAATTGATGCTGAGAGTAAGCTGCACCAAAATAACACTAGATTATACTGTCATTACTTACTGTAATTACGAGATTATACTGTTATTACTGTATCTGTTATTATTCCATGAGGAACACCACATATGAAATCAGAATGAATCATTTTGAAGATCAGCATCTCAAAATTGTAGAGCTTGTATTCTGCTTTTTTGGGCCTAAAGACCAAACGAGTTACTACTAGGTTAGCTCCAAAACTGACTTGTGCTGCTGGCCAGTGCAAGTGTAATTATGTTGCTCTGGACCTTATCAGCAGTGGAAAGGAACAAAAATGGGGGCCTGTTCAGGAAAAAATGTTTACCTTTTATCCTCAGTTAGCTTATCTCACAGATTTGTTATCATTGTGTTTCATGATAGTGCATTCTGAGGGGCCTATACCAGCCCTGTGCAGAAATGTGAAGAGCAGGGCTGAAACTCCGCATGTTCTGAACAGCTTGAGCTACAATGGACCTTGTGAGGTGATACAATGGCATAGTGACAGATGACCTTCAAGCTGGTCATTCTCCTATTAATGGGATCCAGCTCAGCAAAGATATTTTTGCTGACCAGAAAGAGAAAGAGTATCTTAGTATATTTCTACATTGTTAAACAAAACAGCATCAAGAGGGATTCCTGGACAAGAGGCAGAATAGCACACAGTGGCTTGCATCCAGATAGCTGAAATCTTCCTCTTCTTCCTTCACCTTACAAAACAGAATTGACACTGAGTATTGTTTAGAGAAATCTCCAACTTGGTGACTATACCACACACCTTTGCTCATCCTCACATCTCTTTAGCACATGGTACGCACCACTCTCCCTTCAGAGGGTGTTCTGTGCATAGTATGTAAGCTTGCAGGCAGGCTCTGTGGAAGGGTTACTGAATCTGTGACTGCAGGAGGACTTTGGTTAGCACTCACTTCCACAACATGGAAGTGCCTACCTGGTAAGTGCTACATCTTAAGTTACTGATGATCTTGCTGTGCTCTGTTTGCTGCTCATGCTTATGCCAGGCAGACTATGAGTTTTCCTCTGACCAGCCTGTCTCTTCCTTTGGGAGCAGGAGTTCTGCCAGTCTGCATCATAACAGGTAAGTGAAACTCCTGCAGAACACTAAGTCATGCAAGAGACAGATGCCAGAGAAGTAAATGTCTAACAGTGGCCCGAGAGGCTGTTTTGACTACCACCTTTGCCAGTCTCTTGACAGTAGGAAAGACATTTGAGCTTTTAGAGCTCCATCTAGGCACTCACACTGATTAATTTACTCCTGAGTGATTAAAAGTCTACTTCATAGGCCTTTGGAAATCAGGTTTGTGTGGCAAACACTGTGTGTGTGGTGTGTAAGGAGATGTAAGGTCTTCTGGAATACTGTTGAGAACTGTGCAAAGAAACAGTCCAGTGACACTGTCATCCACATTGCCTATGGCAGTGATCTCTGAAGCAAATAATCTCCTAAACTGAACTCAGGTGTTGTCTCAGATGAAGCTAACTAGATTTCTCTTAACAGAATCTAATAACAAAATAAGAATTATGAGTGGTAATGATCAGGCGTTCAGTGCTCTGGTTTATTCCCTAGCATGGCTTTATGCAGCAGAAAGACATACTTTCAGTTATACATAACTAAAAATGAAATTTCTGGGTCATTTCCCCCAATGATCCAACACAGTTTGCCTTTAGCTCCCCAGAGCCTAGTATGAAATCCTCTATAGTCAGTCATTCTTTTATGATAATGGTTAAGATAGCCTGGGAAGGCTGCTGAGAGTAAATGTTCACATTTTCTGAAGTAGGTTGTTTGATTCTATGTCTGCATTTGTCTTGCACTTAGATGCTGTCATTTCAGGTGCACTACATTTTACTGCATGACAGGATTTTTTCATTCATTCTATCTATTTAACAGACTAAATAAATATTTTAGAAATTCTCCCTCAGTTTGAGGGTCAAGTGATTCAGTGATTAAATTAATTTTAACAATGAACCTTAAGACTTACTTCTCACTCCCAATTTCATTTAGAATAAAGTCAGTTCCTTGCCCTTTTGAAACAGGGAAATGGGAAGTACATAATCTGCCGGTATTAAGGGATTATGCTTTTTTCCCCCAGTACCAGTGCACAACTTAAGTGTTGTTTGAGATTTGTTTAGATTTCATCTGTTTGGCAAGGGTTGGATGTTCAGTGGGCATATAAATATACCACCTGAGAATCATATCTGGTTCTGTTCCCTTGGATTTCTGATGTTTCAGCCAATCAGTAGTTCTAGGAAGAGAATGTAATAACATCGTCTTAAACTCCCTCTGAGTTTAATTCTTCATTGTTAAGTGGGCAGTATCAGATTGGACCACAGCACAAGTATTCCTTTTATAATCGCCAGGGCCTATATTAATCTCAGCTAATTGCACATCATTTTCTCACAGTTTTACTGTGTCTGTTGAGCTATACTTTTGGGAGGTCTCGTACAGAAACATTGAGCATGTAGAGACGGGTTTAGGATAGTCAAAGCCCACCTGGAATTGAACTGGTGAGGGATGTCAAAGGCAACATGAA
>NW_009209067.1:0-295 GCF_000690835.1 Fulmarus glacialis
GCGGGCAGCGGGTTTGTGCTCTTTCATCAGGAGGCTGGATGGGGGAGAGCATTTAAGGAGAAGAAAGAGAAAGGGGAGGGAGGCAATATAATTATTTTTTCAAATGGCTCTCAGCCGTTGGATGCCTTTAAAGTTCCCTTTGTGTTCCCGCAGGTCAGGCTGGGCAGAGCCTGGCCCGGAGCAGCGCGGCGCCGGCCGCCTTTGTCAGCGTGTCTGCGGTCTCGGTTATTAGCCGGGATACGGAGACCCAGAACCTCAGATCTTCTGTGCGGCTGGTGGGAGAAATAAGCAGAGC
>NW_009209067.1:375-624 GCF_000690835.1 Fulmarus glacialis
ATTGCTTAACCAACCTCATTACTATTGTGCATTTAGCAGCTTGGAGGAAGATAATACCTTTCAGGTTTGACCCAATTTTAGTTTTTGTTGTCATAACCACGGAAAATCGACCTTCAGAGACCCTCAGCAGTGAGCCTGAATAGGAAGTGATTTACAGCAAAAGTGCTGTGCAGAATACTTAATGCACTTGTGCAGAAAAACAAGCTGCAACCGTCATCTTGGCGTCCCTGTGCCCCCGCAGCAGGTGCT
>NW_009209068.1:0-4185 GCF_000690835.1 Fulmarus glacialis
CCCCTAAAACAGAGTTAGACCCGAGGACTCACCTCGAACTCCCCTTTGGTGTACTTGGCGTCAGGCACGCTGACGATTTCCTCCTCGCTCATCTCGGGGATGCCCTGGGGCGGTCAGAGAGGGCCGGGCCGTCAGGGGCTGCACGGCCCCAGCCCCGCTGCCCAACAGCTGAGCAGAAATGCAGACCCCCAAAGCCAACCCACCAGGACCCCAGGCATCCTCCACCTTCCCTCTGCCTGGGCAGAGAAGACCAAAATTTCACCCCCAACCAGCTGCTCTGCAAGGAGGGAGCCACATCTCTCCTGCCCTTAACCCTTCGTCCTGGGGTGGGAGCTCTCGGGAAGGGGGTAAAGGCTCACCAGGGATGCACCCACCCTTCTCCCGGAGCTCACTGGGGGCTAGGGATAGCAAGAGGCCAACGTACAGGCGTCCACCCCCCTGACCCTCCCCATGCTCCTTTTAACCCTCCCACTGTGCCACGGCTGCTGCGGGCTCTGCTGAGCTTCCCCGGCAAGCCCCCGCTCCAGCCGGACCCCCAGGGAGAGCTGCAGACCCCAATACCCACGTTGAAGTGCCAGAGGGTGAGGACAGCGATGACCATGGCCGTGGTGGTCCTGCCCCGACCGCTGGAGCAGTTGAACACAAAGGCTGCCTGCGAGTCCTCGGCCAGGGCGCTCTTCATCGCCCCCAGCAGCCGGTCAAAGTCCTACCGGGAGCAAAGCCGGGAGGTTTTTATGGGTGCAGCCCACCTCCCTTCCCCACCATGGGATCCCCCTTGTCCAGCAACCTCCAGGCTAAAATCCCCGGCTCCTCGCTGCACACGCCGGATCCAGCAGCCTCCCCTCCAACCCCCGCTGGCCGAAAGCACCCAGGGTCTCCACGCAGCATCTCCCGGGGGACCCTGCCCCAGCGAGCGCCCCGCACTAAGCCTGGGCACACCACCGTGGTCCTGGAGCTGGGTGGCAGCGAGCACCCAAGTGCCATTCACCCCACAGCAGCAGGGATGGCTTGGGAAGGAGGGGACAGCACCGTCCCATCCCCAGGGTACCTGCTCCTTGGGAGCGCAGAAGTCGGGGATGGGGATGCGGCGGTAGGTCAGCCCCTGGCAGGCGTTCTTCTGCTGGCTGAATATCTCCTGCGTGGTCAGGCAGCTCTTGAACATCTTCATCTGCTTCTCTGCCTCCAGGTACACCTCCAGCCACTTCTGGCACTTCAACAGGTCGCCCTTCAGGGTAGCCTCTAGTTTCTACCAGAGGATGGAGAAACCCTCACCGTAAGACCCGCTCCTCTTAATTTTTTCAGGATTTTAATTATTTTTTGGCTGATACCCCGCAGCCAACGCAAAACCCCACACCGGGTCCTGGCCACCGCTTCTGCCCAGGACCACCGTCCCCACCGTGCTTGATGGGAGCCTCAGGAGCACCATCTCTCACCACCCTGGGTAGCTCCTCCATGCAGCCGCGCTGCTGCCGGCAGCCAAGCTCCTCGGCTGCCTATCTCCTCTAGAAACCCAGCTGGGAACATCTGCTGTCCTTTCCCCGCGTGCCTTTTACCCTCGCTTTCAAGGCACGCTATAAATTCTTCGGGGGAGGATCTCCGCTTTGCTCTGCCTTTGCAAACTCTTACACAGTGACAGCCAAGTCAGGAGGACTCCTCGATTTTTGCAGTACGATAAAGAGCGGGTCGACCACTTGGTTTTACATCAGCTGGGCTGTCCCCAGCCTCCAGCAGACACGGAGGGGGCGTGAGCCAAACACAGCACCCGATACGACCATTGCCCCTCATTGCCAAAAGAAAAAAAAAAAAAACCAAAAAACAACCCCAAAACAAGCAGCTCCAGGGGGTGAGGGACTACCAAAGCCTGCGGACGTCACCCACGAGGGCTCCTGGGAGGGGGAGATCAGCCCTTGCTGGACGGGCAGGAGCTCACCTCCAGTTGCTGGGGCGAGGCGGCGGGCACGGGGATCAGCTCCTCCAGGTACCCGGGCTCCCGCAGCGTATAGATCTGCTCGTTCCCCTCCAGGACCGCTTCTTCCCGGAGGTTGATCCAGACGATGCGGGCGTGTTTCCTCTTGGCATCCGTCAGGTATCGCAGGACGCTCCCCAGGGTCTAGGGGAAGGGGCAAGCAAGGGTGATGGGAGGGCTGGGAGCCCGTTGCGGGCAACCCTGCCCGCTGCAGGGTGCATGCTCCTCACCTTGGAGCTGGGCTGCGCCGTCCCGTAGATGGGCATCTTGGGCACCCGTCGGAAGTTGGCCACGCTCATCTCCTTGGCGGTGCTCAGCACGTCGGGGCAGAAGCGCTCATCCGCCACCTGCAGCAAAGCAAAGCTTGGGCAAGGGGTGTCCCCCCCTACCCACGGGTTTGCAGGGGGGTTCCCAGCACACCACAACCTCTCATCCATGATCCCCACTCAGGAGAAGTCTCCAAACCCTTGCAAGCCCAGCAAGCCGGAGCTCAAAGCCGCACGGCCGCATTTCAAAGGCGGGAGATGCTCTTCTTGCAGCAATACCATGCCAAAGCAGCAGCAAGCCACCAACAGCTCTGGCCTCCTTCCCCCTGCCACAGCCACCCAGGAGCACCAAGAAAGGTGAAGCTGCAGCTAGGCTTCCATGTTATGGGGTGCTCCAGGCTCATGTTACTGGGTGCTCCAGCATCCCAGTACCCGGGGCCGGCGGGGCTGGACACATCCGTGTGCACAGGGGGTCTCTGGCCACATGCCCATCCTTGCCAAGGATGCAGGCAGAAGTGAACCTGAGACCCCACGATGGACCTGGAGACCCCACGATGGACCTAGAGACCCCACCCGCGTCCCCTTGGTGACGAGGTCCCCAGTGACGGTGAGCTCCGACGAGTTCATCTCCGCCTGCAGCCGGTAGAGCTCGGGGTGCCGACACATCCACCTGCTGAAGCTGAGGGCAAAGCCCAGGGGGTACTGCCGGCGGGGGGCCGGGGAGGGGGGACGCGCCGTCAGCCTGGGCTCGCACCCCCCTGCCCGAACGCAACCCATGACCCCACCGAAAAAGCCTGCATTTGCTTGGGAAATTCAGAGGCGGAGACCCCTTCCCTCCCACGACATGGGGAAGGCAAAAAAAAAAAAAAAAAAAAAAAAGGGGAAAAGGGGGGTTTTTTGGGGTCCGGGGGGTTGGGGTTTTGGGGTTTTTTTTTTTTAGAGTTATCCTGTAAAGTAGTTGAAAGCAATCAAATAAAAATAGCGTTCCAGGCTCTGCAAAGTCCTCTGGAGGAAATACTCTTTGGTGCTGCTCCCCTGAAAGCAAAGGCAGGTGGGATTCGTGATGCCCAACGCCCACCGGTCCTGCAGCCCCGAGCAGCCCGGGAGGCTGGGGAAAAAGCCACACGCTTCTTTGGGGCCGGCTTGGAAGGGAGACAAGCGAAGAGCAAACAGGCCTGGGGCATATTTTTTTATGCAGCAGTTTTTTGGGGGGGAAGAGGAGCAGAAATGCCATTTAAGCCGCTCAGAAGGCTTTTTTGCATATTCATGCGAACTCCACCAAGCTGTTTGTTTGGAAAGAAACCGTTTCCAAATGAGAAGCGGGGCAGGGGGTGGAACTACAAAACCCAATCTGGAATAGTTTTTGATGGGGTTTTTTTTTTTCTTTAAATGAAACATTTCAAGTTGTCCATATTAAATGATGCTTAAAGACATAAATTTGCATTTCAGCTCAAACAAAACCATCCCTTTAGCCCAAGAACACACGGGGAGCGGTTCCAACTGGACTCGAGGGGTGTTGCTATCCCCGGGGGGAGGGGGATACACTGTCCAGATGCTAACGGGAGACCCGAACCCAAGGGGAGGGGGTTGGTTAATGCAAGGTCCTGCCCCCACCCCGGCCACCTCCGTGGCCTTCGGCCAAGATGCTCGGGCAGCGGCATCCCTGGGGAAAGAGGTCCCCGTGCCAGCGATGCCGCGGGTAGGGATGCAGGGAGCCTGCCGGAGACATCACCTCCCAGCCCCATGCTCCGGGTCATGCGAGGAATGGTCAGGGACCTCTCGGGGACCCCCCCATCTGCCTTCAGAGCCCAGCGGGACCCCCAGGACCCGCTCCAGGGTCAGCAGCTCACGGGGGGGTGGCAGACCCCAAAATGAAGGGTGACGCTAGACAAACTTAAGTAAGAGCAAGACGAGCTTCTTAATTAGAGACATAAACCACACGCCCTGTAACAT
>NW_009209068.1:4257-4530 GCF_000690835.1 Fulmarus glacialis
CTCATCTTCATCATTACCTCCCCAAACCAGGCGCTTGCCCCAGTGCAGTTATCTCCTCCCAGGGACACAAGCTCAAACCCGCAGGATTTTCCATAATTCCCAAACCTCCCCCACGATCTTCATCATTACCTCCCCAAACCAGGCGCTTGCCCCAGTGCAGTTATCTCCTCCCAGGGACACAAGCTCAAACCCGCAGGATTTTCCATAATTCCCAAACCTCCCCCACGCTGCCTCGGGGCAGGGGTTGCACAAACGAGCATCCCATCCAACAAA
>NW_009209068.1:4613-5315 GCF_000690835.1 Fulmarus glacialis
GTCCGTCTCTGCCATAATTCCCAACCCCCCCCCACGCTGCCTCGGGGCAGGTTTTGCACAACCGAGCATCCCATCCAACAAATTAACCCGCAAAGGAGCACGGGGGTCCGCGAGCATCCCTGGAGAGCCCGTCGGGACCCCCTCTGCCCAGGATACGATGGAAAATCCTATAAGATGGGGCTGTATACGTAGGGGGGTGGGCTTGGCGAGCGGGCTTGCGCGTCTCTGACATTACGTGGTTGACTCATGAATATTTACTTGTTCTTCGCAAGAGAAATCCGGCCCGCTGTCATTTCTCAAGAGGCAGGGCAGCGGGCTTTGCTCTGGAAACTCAAAACAAATTCTGCGAGGATGGAGCCGGGTTTGCCGGCGGAGCGGCATTTCTCCCCAAGCGCTTGGGTTCCTGCAATAAAACCCAGCCCTGCGCTCTCATCCAAGGTAAATCTTTTCATATTCCCCTTAAATAAGCTTTTGATGAAAAGGGGGATGATCCGCTTGTGTTTCAGCCCTGGAGAGCTGGGTACCGCGGGGGTCCGGCTGTGGCTCAGCATCCCACGCCAGGATGCACCTACCCCTGCATCACCATCGCTCGGGGACTGAAATCCCCACTTTTACCCTCAACACAGGGCAGAAACCCACAGTCCAGCGTGAAATCATTCCTCCGAGCCCAGAAAAGCCCTTCCTCTCCCCAAAAGCAAGCAG
>NW_009209068.1:5775-7158 GCF_000690835.1 Fulmarus glacialis
GGCTCCACTGGCTCTCCCAGCAAAGCCCCCCCGGTACCACCTGCAGCCCCTCCAGCCCTACCAAGCCCAGGCTGGTTTTTTCGATGGCCGAGCATCAGCCCCTCTCCCCTCCTCATCCTCCCCCCCAGCACATTTTCCTGGCCCCTCGCCATTGTTTAAACCTGCTCTGGCTCCACGCAGACTTCAAATAAACACTCCTCGTCGCTAATTTACGGCAGTCCCCCGGCCGTTTTGTTTCCCCGGCCTCGAGGATGACATAGAGCAGCCTTCCTCAGCGGGGAAGAGTCGGGGAAAGGCTTTGAGGCAGTGGGAAAATCCCCTGTGCCCAAGCTTTCCCCAGCTATACAGGAGAGTATCTGCCATCACCCGAGCAGCACCAAACGTACCCAAATCCGCCCTAAAAAGGAGGTAAAATTTGGCGTTTACCGCTAAACGCCAAAAAAGCGCCAGTAAAGGCTTTCTCTTCCCCCCACTTAATCATTTTTAATCACGCTTTTCTGCTCCAGCCTGCTTTAGCGGCACAGCGCCTGGTTTTAGATTGCCCTTTACAACCGGCCCCGGCACTTCCACTCCGCATTCAGCATGTAAATGGGAAAATTAATCTCCAAAAAGGCTGGGATCAGGGCAGCGTTTCCGTCTGAGCATTCCCTCGCCATCCATCCATCGCCTGGCGAGGAGCTCCCCCGTCAGACAGGGATGACCACAGCTTTCCAGCGTGGAAAACCACCCTGATGGCTTTTCAAAGCAAAGCGGGGGGGGAGGGGAAAAAAAAAAAAAAAAAATCTACAGATAGAAAAGCTTGACCTTGAGTGATTATATTTGCAGGAAAACCTCTAAGCAACGATCCGTCCCGGCTCCCGAGGACTTTTACCAGCCAGGCGGGTATGGATTTTCCAATTTTAGAGCTGACGAAACTAGGGCACGGGATATTATTTGCCCCTGAGGTCATCTACCAGAAGCAGCGGCGAAGCCCAAAACGGCCAGCTTTCCCCCGAATCCCAGCCTGCTCCATTTTATGGCTCTTAAATAATTGGCGGGGGGGGGAAGAAGCTCTACAACCTTCCAGGTTTCACGTCCCTGGGAAATTTCCAGCTCACAGGAAGCTTCAGATTTCCAGAATTTACATTCTTCTCATCCCCGCGCAAAAACAGCTCGATAAATTACCCCGCGGAGAGCAGGCGGCTTGCATCCCAGCGATCCTCTAATTAATGTACCTGGATCTGATAGTCCTCCCCGATCCCTTCCAGCTTCTTCTTGTACTCGTAGATGGCTTCCTTCATGTCATGCATCTCCGAGCAGGAGGCGATGGCACCGTCCACCTTGCGAGGAACAAGCGGAAAGCTGCTCAGCGAGCCCCGGACTGGGGGGGGGACCGACCTCACC
>NW_009209068.1:7231-7474 GCF_000690835.1 Fulmarus glacialis
CTGGATGAAGGTCTGGATGACCCGAAGCCTGTCCCTGGGAGATGTTTTAGGCGGATGGGGGAGACTGGTGTGGGAGAAGAAGGAGATCAAACCGGCCCCGGGGGCACGAGCATCCCCCCGCCACCCCAACCCCGGGGGCTGTCCCGCTTACTCGGGTTTTTGGGTGACTCCTCGGTGGTGGTGGAGGACGAGCGTGCCCATGGCCATGGCCAGGTTGGTCCTCCCCACGCCGGTCTGGCAGCC
>NW_009209069.1:0-574 GCF_000690835.1 Fulmarus glacialis
CAGGACCCACCCGGGCAGTGCTCTTCCCACTCGGGGGGCAGAGTCCCCTCTCCTAACCCCCTTGTTGTTCCCTCCCTCGGGATAAGTTTCTGTGCCCACACTCCTGCTTGGGGATTTTGTTTGTTTTGCCAAAGAGTTTATTGCACACACTGTTCTGTCTTGACATGGCTGGTGCATTATTTTTATGATTACATTACTAGTTATATATATTTACTAAATCCTTCAGTTTTCTCACTCTCCTGGTATTTTCCAAACCACAGACCAGGTCTCGTTTTCCTCTCCCATACCTGCTGGTTCATAAAGGGAAACACCTACAGAAAGCTAATGCCATTAAGCCGCAGAGCAGTTGGGCGTGCTGGCGGAGGTGGCTCTGCCTGCCCCCATCTCTGGGCAGAGCTGGCCCCAGCCGGGCCCCCACCACCGCCATTCCTCAGCCCGTTAGGAGCACCGAGGGCATCTGGGCTCCTCCAGCCCCACCAGCTCCCTCCCTGCCCACAAGTCCCATCCCTCAGCCCGCTGTGCCAGCGTCCCCCTCCCCAGGGCCATGGGAGGACCAGGCTTTTTCCTTATTTCT
>NW_009209069.1:598-1169 GCF_000690835.1 Fulmarus glacialis
GGCTACTGTATTTTTATTTTATGTTGCTGTTGACACTGGGTTTTTTTTCCTTCTGAGAAAAGTGCTTGCAGAAGAAGTCTGTGGTAAAATGTTAATTGGAGCCAAGTAATTAGACAAAGATAGTTAGTGATCTCTCCAAAGCAATAAGCTTTTGGTGCTTTGTTTTAGTGCTATAATAATTACTATCATTCCACAAAGTGCTTCGGCATTTGACAGGAGGGATCCACGTGCAGCTGAACGCTTCCCCCAGGACTGGCAGTGCAGGGGACGCCCGGCTCCAGAGCACCTCGCCCACCGTGTCATGGGTATCCTCCCTGACCCCGGCAGGCAGGAGGGCTCCCCGGCCCCCCGAGCCAGCCACCGAGCCCCTGCTGCTCGCGGCTCGGCTCCAGGCACCTTTTCCTCCATCCTACAGCCTCGGGGACCGTGCCCTGCTCTCCTGTTTAGCAGCATACTCCAGGTTAGCTCCCTGAGACCAGCTCCTGTTTACACTGGCAAAACTAGATCCAGATTTATTGCTGCTTTTTTTAAAAAAACAAAAAAACAAAAAAACAACAGCCAAGGCTTCTTG
>NW_009209069.1:1218-5280 GCF_000690835.1 Fulmarus glacialis
GCGGCACGCGTACGTGACGGGGCTGCGCCCCAGCCCAGCCATTACACATCCCCGGATCCACGGGAGCCCCCGGAGCCAGCCCGGCCCCGCTCCGAGGGCGGCCCAGCAGCAAGGAGGCATGGCAAGCATCCTCGCAAAGCGAGAGCACCTTTTGTCTGGCTTCAGACTTTCCAGTGTTTTAAAAATATTTTTTCATTTAAAACAAAATTGCAACCTGGACGACCTGTTGATTGAAAATGTCTTAGTCTTGATCAAGGAAACAGTTCTGCCTGCCTTTCTCCCCTCTCCGGGCTCAGCAGGCACCGACCAGGAATGGCAACACACAAACCCAGCCAGCAGCTCCGCCGAGAAGGAATTTTCCTCACAGAAAATCATCAGGAGGTGTCTTCCTGCGAATGTAAACACTGATATAATTGCCTTCACTCTGCATTTACACTGCGATTCTGCAGGCGAGGGAAGTCCCTACAGCCTCATTATGCAAATCGAACAAGCCCTATATGAGCCACATATACAACATGCAAATCAGACATTCCGGATGGAGAAGGCTCCCAGGGCTGGGATGTGCTTTCCTCAAAGACGGGCTTCCTCCCTGGCAGCCGAAGCAGTGCTCCGGATCATTCCTACTGCCACCCCTACTTCAATCTTATAAAAAAAATAGAGATGCTGGAGGTGTTTTATGATTTGCAGCAAGCCCAGTCTCCCAAATACACGCCAGACTGTCTCAGCTGTTACAAACAGGGTCCAGGTTAATGGAGGTAACCCAGCAACACCGCTAAAATAAATGCTTTCCTTATGATACGGTGCTGGGAGAATCAGGAAACAGGAGAGATCTTCTAACCCAGTGCTCCAGAGACCAGCCTTCCTGGAAAGCGGTGCGAGCACTCGCTTAGCCCCGGCACCTCACCCCGAGAGCTCGCCTGCCCGCTGAACTGCTGCCGCCGCAGGGGAAGCACCCAGACCC
The DNA here is from genome assembly GCF_000690835.1 of Fulmarus glacialis. Lineage (NCBI taxonomy): Eukaryota > Metazoa > Chordata > Aves > Procellariiformes > Procellariidae > Fulmarus > Fulmarus glacialis. The sequence goes on from NW_009209069.1 coordinate 2,180, forward strand.
TCCGGGATCCTCCTCCAGGGAGATCAGCTCCCGGCCACCCCCAGGGCCAGTGGGGATCGGGGCTGGGAGCAGGCGACCATCCCCACCAGGGGCTCGCGGCTCACCCCCCCCCAGACCCTCTGGCTCACCCCCCACCCGACCCTCTGCCGGTCACCTCTACTTAAAAAGCCCCAGCTCATTAAGCAAGCACATCCTATAGACATTGCCAATGAATACAGGGGCCATCATCATGCTGGGAACCTGTTAATATCGCTGCACAAGTGTTGTACAAGAGGAACACAAAGGCAGCCGCACTCGTACATACCTCCCCTGTGTTTCAGACATTAGCTTTCTATCTTTTCATCAGCAATTGCAGACAGATTTTCTCAGCGTGAGAACTGCCATGGAAATTGAAAGATTGTACAGCAAACATTTTTTTTCTTTGATGCCTGTCTAATTGTGCTGCCTTTGATTTTATTAATCTGTTTTTATTAATATCCTGAAGGCAACAGGAAAAAAAAAGGAAAGCTTTTACTTTCTGAAATGGCTGGTGCTGCTTGTATTTTGTCTTATTAAATAGGGCGGTTATATGGTATGTAGGACAGAGCACTCATCTTTCCGGAAGGAAAGGAACGAGCCTCTCTGAGCGCCCTCTCCTTGCTCGGATGTGGGGCCACGGACCAGCCTTGCAGACTCCCTGCAATTTCTCCAAAGCCATCTGGTAGCAGGAGGAGATGCAGGAGAAAGGCACCGGCGGCCCATCCCCATGTATATCCCTGTGTCCAGACTGACCATCTTCTAGCGCTGGGCCCATCAGCCCATCATTTCTAGGGGTCTGGAAAATAGAAGTGTCACAAAGTTGGTGCTGAAGCTAATTGGTTTTACCTACCAGCGACCACGCAAGCAGCCGACGCTACCAGTCTGTGTTAGAGCCGCTCCTCAAACACCAGCAGATCTCAGACAAGACCCCAAACTGGGAGAGGCATCGCCCCCTCACCAGCAGATACCTGACCTCCGCTGCGGTCAGCCTGCCGTTAATATTGATGCCATTGCTGCTGCTCCATAATTTGCACATGCCAGAAAGGCTCGTCCTGAGCGGGGTGTTGTTAAACCACATGCTGCATAATCTATAGCGGAGCCTGCCAAGCAGCTTGCAGGCCAGAAGGCAGGCAGGCAAAGCTGCACGAAGAGGGGGGCTATAATTCACTTTACAAATACAGCACCCAGGCACAGAGGCGAAGAAACCCCACCAGAGCACTCGGCCCAGACCTGGTGCTCTCTCTGGGCTAAGCCAGAGCCTCCTGCAGCAGCGTGCCAGGCCAGGCTCCTTCCAGCATGCTCCGGGCACGCCGCAGGGATGCACCGTGGTCCCTGCAGGACCGCCAGCAAGGAGCACGCTGCTCACGCTGTGAAGGCTCTGCCCGCCCTGCCACCCACTGTGGTGCTGCCCCATGGTACTGGCCACATCTTTTTTTAAGCCTTGTGGCTGTACTCTATTACCTTAAATCACCTTCTATTTCACTATCCAGTATAAAGTAGAGGAGTTTCTAGGTATTAGATATTGAGTTTCCATATCAACAGTTACTGTGCATTTGTTCTCAAGGGACTGTTACGCCTTCAAGCCTCTGCGATAGAGGGACCAATATTGATACCATCAGTACAGACATATTAGAGCAAGGGGAGTTACTTTATCTCAGAGCCAACTGTTGACCTTCAAATATGTAACAGATAAGGCACGGGTTTTGCTTATGTATAAATATGTGAAAAGAAACAAGTAAACTTACTTCCAAAAGCACATTTTCAATTTCCACCTCTGATCTCATAGGATAACAAAACCTGCTTCTTCCCAACAGGAAATTCTGGTACATTGGAAAACAGAGGGGAAGTGTCTAAAGGTGACGGGAAGCTGCAGAGCACCACAGCCTTGCAACCGGGACTTCAGACTGCCCAGCGTCTGATACCGGAGGGGTTTGCAGGGGTCATTTCTGCCTGTAGTGTACACATTTTTGACTGTTACAAAATCAGCAATGCTTTGTAGGCACAAACACGTAGCTATAGGGTGCTCTCATACCATCACCCTTTTAGTGCTGCCGGGCACACACCGGGGAAGGCAGAGCAGGGACAGTCCTGTCCCTTCCCTGCGCCCAGGGAGGCCATGGGCTTGCCACGACAGGAGGAACACAAACAGGGCTTTCAGCTGCTGAGCTGGATCTTTATTTTAATGGCAAGATGTGTGTAGTAATAGCACATGTGGGGTTATTGATGTTCGCTTTGTACTTGCCTGTAAAATGCACTGACACAGTATATTGCATGGTCAATAGGTCTTTAGGGTTTTTCCAGCAGTATTAAATATCATTTAAAATGATGTGCCAGTGTACCTTATTAGTTGCTCCCGTGGCAGAGCACGAGGTGGTGCATGGGAAGCGTCGGAGCCGGGCACAGGGCAGCCACGGGGCTGGCAGGCAGCCCTGCGCACGGGGCAGGGGTCTGCTGGGCAGAAACCAGGAGAAAGACGGAAAAACCAGAAGTGCCTCTCTGGGAACCGCACGCTTACAGTGTCAAGCACCCAGCACGGAAGCACAGAAAGGTAACGTCGGCTGCTGGAGCCACCTTAGCCAGCCCTGCCCACACCACACTTCGCTGCCCAGGTCCCCTCTCCTCCGGCCCCAGTGCCCTCGGGATGCCTCATCACCCCCAAGATGCTCATGAGAAGCCCCAGAGCACCGGGGTCACCAGCTCCCACGCGCCTCCCAAACCTTCCTCGGCACCTCTCCTGCTGCTCTCCAGTCCCCCGCATAGCCAGAACACACCGCTCCTGCCCCCAGAGCGGCTTCCCACCCCGGCAGGACCTGCACAAAGCACAGCGCGGGCATCTCTGCAGCAGGTCCAGGCAGCCCCACCAGGCTTCAGGCTGTGGGAAGCGAGGACGCGTGGGGAGGGCAGACACTGCTGGCCAAGAGCTTGCTGCAATAGGCAGGGAAGAACTGAAACAAGTCTTCTCCCCTGTCACCCTACCAGGACACTCCTTCAGCAGTTTCTTGCAAAGTTTGGGAGGCCGGGAGGAGTGTTTGATTATCTGATTTGAAATACAACCCTCTAAAGAACCCTCCCTATTGAAGAAA
>NW_009209069.1:5383-7494 GCF_000690835.1 Fulmarus glacialis
TTCATCACCCGCGTGACACTTTCATAATGTAGTCCTAGATAATGGCACACCTTCCAACTTTCCAGAATTGGCTGTCAGGGAAATCGAAGGAGACAAGTGTGAGCTACAGGAACAGGACTCCTTGGTGGGTAGGAGAGCTGCAGAAACACAGCCCCCACCCAGCTCAGCCTGGCTGGTGAGCCTGCAGCCGGTTTCATGGGGGAGCACAGGGCCAGCCGCTTGCAGAGAGGGGACACGGCCATAGGGCAGCGCGGGGCACAGAGGGGGCTCTCGGCACCGGCAGCCGGGGAGCAGAGGCAGGGTCGGTCCTGCACTCGGTCCAAGAGCATCGCTCCCTCCCATGCAGGTGGGTCACGGGCACCCCCACCCCACTCGCAGCCCTGCAGTGCCTCTTCTTCCTCACACCAGGGCCAGTCCACGCGCCTCTGGGGAGGGAGGGGAGCAGAGACAAGGTGCCCCCTCCCCAGCACAGCTCCTTGTCCCCCGGACACACACATCCCTGCAGCGCACCATGAAGCACCAGGACCACACGCTGCCTCCTGCTCAGATACCCGGTCCTCAAGCCAGCCCGCCCTCGCCTTCTTCACACATCTTTAATTGGCTCGGTTGGTTGTTCAGGAACACAGCCATTCCCCCACTTCTCCCCTCCTCTTTCCACCCTAGTCCATCACGCAGCTTCCAGAGTCTCCCTGAAATCCCTCTCTGGAGTCCTTCTCACTCCACCTGTATAAACTCCTCTCACATACCCAGCCCAGCTCCCCTTCCAGCACTACTGAAACCCCACCCGTGGTCTGCCTGTCCACTGCTTGGGTACATTGGCAAGTGCTTCACACCCCATTGACTCCACAACACCTCTGCAAGGCAACAACCCCGCGTTGCCTTGCAACCTGCCCTGCCCCTTCCCTCCCTCACTCTGCAGCTCTCTTCCCAGCAGTGTCAAGGCAACTGAAGTCTCCCTGATCAATGCTCCAGGTTTTCCTGCTTTTTTTTTAGATACAGCCTCTCCAGGTGTGCATATGCTTTTTCTGACTTGTCAGCTCATCTTGCCTTGGGGGTTTCTAACAGTTTATTCTACCCTTTTTTTTTTTTTTTTTTTGCCTTTTCAAGTAGAGCTGAGTGCATGATATCTGAGTGATTGCAGCCAAACTGTGCACAAAAATATGCATATCCAAGTAACAAGATCCTCAAAACTTACTTCACAGCTGTTGCAATGAGCCCTGTTTTCTGCCCAGGCACCGACCTTGCACACCCGCTCGCCCCAGTCAGGGGTTGCAAGTCTGTTAGAGAGGCCAAACCCCAGCAGAGCTCCCCGCTGGCAGACCCCAGCCCACCTCGCTTCCCCACCCACAGGAGGTGCCAGCCTGCAGAGCTGGAACCCGGCGAGGCCGCTTTGCTTCAAACTATCTACAACACACTTATCCTCACGCAGGCCATGCTGCCACCTCCTGCACACACCGTTCTGGGGTCTCACGCAGCCCTGGTGCACCCACCTCTGACAGACGTGCAACCCAGCAAAGCAAGGGTTGAAACTGCAACTTCAAGCTTTTTTTCCTTTTCCTCCCCCAAAAACTCACAGGTACATTTATGGCAAAGGCAACACTATTAACTTGCCTTTAGTGACGCTGTTCATAAATACAGACTGCAAAAGCCAAGATTTTTAGACATTAACCCTTTGTCTTATCAAATTCTCAACTCTCAAAAAAGCCTTAAAACCAGTTAAATACTCCATCTGAGAATTAGTTGAAAAAGGCACTGGGGCATACCACTCACCTGGAAACACAGTTGTTGTCTTCTCCTACTAAAAATCATGTGTCCTTGCTCCAAGCATCTTGAAGAGCCCTGAGCAGAGCTGCAGCCAGCAGCCCTCGTGCATCACCTTCCACACAAACCAGAGCACCCCTCTCCTGAGCTATATATACACCCCGGCCCTAACGCTTTATTCCCCCCTGCTGCTGTTAATTAAGGGCACAGGCCAGGCTGGGGGAGTTGCCTTTCAGCTGGTGCTGGAGGTCAGAGAGGGGCTGAGGAGGAGAAGTGGCACAAGCTGAGACGGTGCTGCAGGTGGGGGCTGTCGCTGGCTCCCAGGTACGTGCCCCATGCACCAGCACCGC
>NW_009209069.1:7543-8384 GCF_000690835.1 Fulmarus glacialis
CCAAGCAGCAGCAAGCCCAGACGAAGCTGTACCTGTGCCCCCTGCGCTCCCCGGGGAGACCTGGCCCGGGGTGTCCCGGGAAGCGGTGGTGTTGGTGCAAGGCGTGCACGTTCTGGGGCTGTTTGCACTTTCCAGGGCACAGCACGCTCAGATGAGAAGAGAAAGTGAGTGCTGCCAGCTGGGTGCCTTATCTTTGTCTTTAAATAAATATGATTTTGTCAGGTTTATGAAAAATAATATAGCATGTTATTTTTCATAAGCCTGACTGATATCTCCATTTCCCATGGTTCAGCTTAGGCCATAAACATGACCCTGCTTGAGTGATTTCACCTTCCCCATTGAGCAAAGAACCTCAGCAGCACTCAGACCAAGGTCCTGACTGATTATCGACAAATTAAAAATATAAGCTATTGACCAGACACTGAGATAGAGTCCCTGAGCTGGTGTCCAGAATCTCAATGAGGTTATTGAAGCGGTGCCGATCGATACTGCAGTTATAACACGGAGAGCAGGCGGATCGCTGCATACATAATGCAAAGAGGAGCGTGCTGGATGCTTAAGTAAATAGTTGTTCAAATTAACAAGGGTGCTCTGAGATGCATTCCTCCGCTTACAGCCTAACGACTTTCTGAAGTCAGAAAAACAATAGAGGAAGCCGGGGCTCGGGGCAGGGCAGCACCCTCACCTCTGAGCGAGGAGCCGGGGCAGGAGCGATGGGGATGGGCACGGGGCGGGGGCATTTCGTGCCATCCCTCCCCGGCTAGCAGGGGAGGCAGGCGGTCGGGGGCACCATCAGATGGGCGCAGACGGTCCCACGTGCCGCAGGCACTCGTTCGCTCGG
>NW_009209070.1:0-13657 GCF_000690835.1 Fulmarus glacialis
TCCTCCAAGTGCGCTGCCTGCAGGTCGAGGTGGCCCCAGCGCACGATGAACAACACGCTTAAATTCATACCCTCCGCCATCAAGGCTGCTCCTCCCTGACAGCTCGGCCCGCCTGGCTGCTCCTGGTCCTCCTACCCCGTGTGGAGCCACCACCTCTGCTCCGCCGGGCCCGGGTCCGGCCCCACTGGCCGCCATTTACGGCAGCGAAGGGGTGGAAAATGGTGCCGTTTTGGACAGGCACCACAGGATCATTCGTGTCAGGGCAGGCAAAAGGGACAACACAAGAGAGGTACGCCACAGGGCAAGAGGGCTCTCCTACACCGTCATCTCAAAGGAGTTAAACAGCGCTGTCTATTTTCACTCCCTGGTATAGATGTACAGTTCTCAATATTGTCAGCTGTGGAACAGATGTTATTAATCAACAGGATAAGCAGATAACCCCAAATAACCCCTCATCAGTCAGCTCATCTGGCTGAGGGGAATCCCTACAGCCCTCATCAGGCAAGAGGGCTCTCCTACACCGTCATCTCAAAGGAGTTAAACAGCGCTGTCTATTTTCACTCCCTGGTATAGATGTACAGTTCTCAATATTGTCAGCTGTGGAACAGATGTTATTAATCAACAGGATAAGCAGATAACCCCAAATAACCCCTCATCAGTCAGCTCATCTGGCTGAGGGGAATCCCTACAGCCCTCATCAGCTTTTGGGTCTGTGAGGACGCAGCCTGTCTTTAAAGACTCAGAACCACGTAGCTGGCAGCCTTATACGTGTTACTATAGTCGTAACCCTCATCTTCTTACTTCCCTACATGCAGCCAGATGGTTACTCCTTCCCTCTGACTAAACTCTCCCTTCCCACCATTTCACCCCAACGGTGAAGTGCATGGTGTCAGCCTTCCACCGTCCAGACTAAGCGCAGACCTCGACTCGCTGCCAAATATATCCTTAAAGCTTTCTTTACATTTTAATATCGATCATTTATTTTGAAATCCTGCAGGTCTCGTGGAAGGTACCTAGCAAGAGCCATAAAAAATAATCAGGATGCTCATGATGCTCAGTGCTCATTTTGAGCTTCATTTATATCTTGTGGAAGTCATTGGGAGGCTTTCCACTGACTTCAGTCCTCTGGAGTGGAGCTCAATACCAGCAATATAAAGTCCAATCCTGTAATGCGAATTCAGGTACCAATCTTGCAAACATTTGTAACTATGCATTACTTTGCTTTCATGAGAGTGCTTGTTGAAAACAGAGTAAACTTTGTCAGAGTAAACTTAGGTACAAAGGTTAAGATTTTCTGGCTTCAGTGCTCCCGTCTTCATTTGAGCGCGACTCTTACTGTGGGAACCACAAACCAGTGACTAACAAGTGTTTACTGGTTAATTGCTGCTGAAGGACCAGCAAAAAGAGCAAAGGAAGCAAACTGTTTTTAACGTAACTCCGAGCAACTTGTTAAAACTCTGTGATAGGTGAGTAATTATAGGAATTTGATGGAAAATCCCCATTACCTTTCTCAGTGAATTTCCTTCACACTTCAGGATTATTTCTGACAATATATTTTCCTGTCTTTCTCTAAATTTTCTTTAAAAGGTGGAGATGTTTGCTATCAATTACTTCCTTACTTACTCCCTACTAGAAAATACTGCTTTTAATATTCTAGTGTGGCCATACTGTTATTATATGAAACAAATAGAATCAGGGCAACTCACTACAGCTGTTTGTATTTGTTTCTCTCACAGCATTAATACATAGCATTAAATTACAATATTAATAACTCCTGCCTTCTAATATATTTCTTACATACAGCAAAACAAAAAAAAAGGTAGTGAAGTCTAATTCTGAAGTGCTGAACATCTTTCACTCTCACTAAACAGAAGAAGAGGATGCTCCTACCTCTCAGAGACAACCTTGACACATAACCAATAACCATGTGGCAGAGTCTGAAATAGAGTGCAATAGCACTAACTGGAAAAAAGCACGAGATGTAAATAAGAAAATAAAGAAATTCTAATGGGACTGCAAAAACTGTAACTAAGGTACTTTTAAGGTTGTTTCCTCTCCTTGTAAGAGTTCTCTACTTTGTCAGCTCCAAAAGCCGTAAGTCTAGTCTTCTTTCCCATCGTGGAAAAAAAAAAAAATTTCATTTTAGTCCACTTGAAAGTATTATGGAGCTGCATAAATTCTCCAAAGCTGTGGGGGAAAAAGAGGTGGTAGGAAAGTAAAACCAGGTAAAACCAGCACCCATTAGAAGAATCCAAACCCACTGCTCCATTTCGAATGCCCCAAATTGATCTCCAGCCAGCCAAGCCAATCTACGTTTTTCCTCTGATTGTTTTTAGAGTCTCCCTTTTATTCCTGTAGCCCTTGGGTGAGTAGACTCCTACAGCTTGAACTTCAAAACAGAGTCTGAGCAGACAAACTCATGGCCAGAGTTGATGATAGACCCAAATTGAGCGAAAGTGCCAGAGCTCATGGAGATCTTCCATCCATCACACCTGACACAGCTTCTAGCCAATGCTTCAGCATCCTTATTCCACACATACTTAGAGACGCCACCAAAGACAGAGCAGGGGACTTCCTGCCTGCATTCAACTACTTGACCATGAATGCAGTAACTTAATTAAAGTGTCCTTTCCGACACCCTTTGAAACAGATTTTGAGCAATCTCAAGCTCTATTTCAATGAATTTTCTTGTAATTTTTGAACTTTATAAGTAAGCTTATAATACTTCGGGCTAAAAATCTTGCACCTATAACTTGCCAGTATCAACTTTGATGTAGCATGCACATTGAGAATCCAGACAGCTTTTTCATTTCTCTCCTTTGTTAGTGTTTCCATACACACAAAGAAGCTAGTTCTGTCGTGGAAGTAATCCAGAAAGTTAGGAAAAAGAAATATGACACTGAGAAGTTGAAGATTTCAAAGCTTGTAGAGCAGCCTCTTACTTTACATGGCTCCTAAGCAGAGAACTATTACTCTGTGGAGAGTAAAACCTATCGGACATTGCCACGTGACATTTTGCACTTTCAGGTGGTGTACAGGTTAAGACTGGCCATCATCCTCCGTCCTGCAGCTGCTGCTGGTGAATGTCCTGAGGCCATACCTTTAGCTCCATTTCTATTGTACAGTTCTAGAGGCTTGAAGACCAAATGGTGCAAACATTTAGTTAAGCAGAAGAAATGTAATAAATTAAAAACATCATTAAAATGATTTATGAGCAGTTTTCCATGTTTACAGGAGGTGCAGACTGGAGTTGAAAATGTGAATTTATAGGGGGCAAGGGATAGTTTCTAAAGATTTCATGGTAAGAATGATTCATTGTTATGCCAGATCTTCATGGAAGATTAAACAGAACTTTGCTGCTACTAAGGTAACAAGGAACACACAAAACCAAGGCTTGCGAATATGTGAAAACAGAAGTATAAAAGTACAACCTCGGACAAAGAAGATTCTAATTATGATGAAAGATTATTTGTATAGCAAGATGCAACAGGCATAGGAGAAAAATCCTGGAGAAATGGAATATTATATTCGGAACTGAAAAAGTGGTTAAGATGGCTTCATCTCTCACCTGAAAGGAGCAGTCTGTCTGAGGCATTTTGGAAGTTTTCTGGTCTATGGGTTTTTGGTACCCACAATAGAGTTATTTCTCTGGGTTCTGTGGAAGGTTGCTAAGAAGTAGTAAATTCACATAGACTCTGCAACAATCCACATACTTGAAATTTCTAGAGGGGTATTTAGCACTTTTTTAAAAGTATCAAACCAGTTTGAAAATTACTGGTTTAGAGTGTCATTAAAAGCTCTGACAGTCCTGAGCAATCTTCCTTGATAGAAATGTGACTCAGGGAGCAGCAAAAGGAGGAGATAAATAGTAGAGAAAAAGAATACTCCAGCTGCAATAGAGCTATGGAGTATCATCAGCTGATCTTGCACTGCAGACCCCAAGAGAAAGTGGATAACTTAAAGGCTCTAAAACATACAAAATGGCCAAAGTAATGCGATGTAAGTACAGGATTATTCCACTTGTTGAGTAACGGCACTCAGTGTGGTGGCTGATAGCCTGTAAATATCTTGGCTAGACACAGCTTGAAAGCGTATGAGATAATGCTGTTTGGAGCCTGATTCTCCACATATGTCCTAGAAGCCACTGTATTTTAAAGGTATCAATTTAATGGCAGAAGGAACCTCCAGGGTACACTCTCTCAGTTGTGCATTAATGCCTACAGTTGTGGGTTGTGCATAACATTATGACTCCTCCTCTACATGCACAACAGGTCAAGCAGCTCCTGGTCAAGATCACCCTATCCCTTGCAAAAATGGCTTCAGAGGTTTTGTAAATCACACTGCAGCGTCCCAATAACAAACTCAGTTTCATGCAGGACTCTGTTTTTTCCAGAACCTTGACTGTGGCCAGAGGTTTACATTCGGAGCATTTCACAGCCTTCCCCACAGTCAGATTTTACAGATAAGATCCCAAGATAAAGCTTTTTCTCTTCTGACTTAAATTACTCTGAAGCTACTACAAAGTGCAGGTGTTAAAACAGGCTCTTGGGAAGAAACAGAGCTGGAACAATTTTAAGAAAGGTTTTGATTCTTGCATTCACAAATTTGTGGCATGTTGAGGAAAGCAGAAAGGTATGGCTGTTCTTGATTTCAGAATGATTTCTGTACCATCTCTTTATAACCAACAGCAAAAACAAAAAAACAAAACACCACAGAGAGTTGAGTAAACCTTCCTTTATGCCATTTAAATCTAAATATACCTGGATAATTCCAAAGGTATATGAATCCATTCTTCTCAGCTGCTGCCCTTTAGTTAAAGTCACAATCTTCTGCCCTTTAGTTAAAGCATGACTAGTTAGTATCTATGGCATCGTCGATTCCCTCCATGAATTCCTAATACTAAGGACCTTTGAAAAGAAAAATATTTTCCTGTGAAATTCATCATCTGATGTAGCTCAGTCATCTGACTTGCAATAACTGAACCTGGAGGTAAAAACATCTTTCACACTCTGTATTAAATCATTCATCATTCCTTAAACTTACAGCTACATTGTGTAAGAAGTGCCAGAGTTCATTTTGCACTCATGTCTTTAAAGATCCCACTGCTGCTGAAGGCTGGTGGCTCTGACTGAGGAGCAGGAATCCAGGCAGGTTTCAGTCAGTGACCAGCCTTCTACCCCATCTGCTCCTTCAGCCCAAGATATTGCAAACAAATCAGGCTCAACAATGTCAAGCCTGGTAGGCTTGCATTTCTTGGTGAAACCAAACTTGTGAGCAGCTTTCTCTTTTGTTTTTGCAGTTTAGGGAAAGGATTCATCTTTATTTCTGCTAATTTTTTACTGATTTTACTAATCTACATTACTGCAGAGGGATGAGGGATGAAAGCCCCCACAAATCTCGTTTCCCCATCTGCAGTTCCAACGAAACTTAAATTAGCGAGCACTCGAGATGCGAAGTGCACTCAGGGAGCAGTCATAGAGCATTACATTCCTGCCAGCCCTTTTCTGGAGGACCTTCTGCCAAGCCCTTGGAAAAGCAATCTACCACCACATTCATTTTGGCTATTTTCCAGCTGGTTTTCCATGTCTGTCCAGTTCCACTCTGACAAGGCACTTTAGAAGATTCATTTCTTGCAGGATGCAGGAGAAGCGGGTCAGCAATAATTTTTATGTATACAAGGACAAAGAGCGAGTAATCTTGTGGAGAATAAGAAGCAGCGGAGTACATGAATACTGGCAACTTTCCTAGAGAGTATGCACCAAATAAACTAAGAATAGTTATTATTTTTATAGTACTTAGGAGTTTTTTAGATGTTTCACAGAACAGAGAGGGAAAAAAATCTCAAACTTGGAAAGCTGACATAAATTTGATGATAAAGATTATGTATGCACTGCATTTCAAGCATGGGTTCAAGCCCACAAATGGAGGCCACATTCACATCGTGGGGACACAAGACTGTACTCGGGCACAGGTTTGAGGTGACCTTTAGGACCCAGCAGGGAAGAGTCTTTGGCCCACACTAATCCTCAGCCCAGAGCCAAAGGTGTCCCCGTGTGCAGTGTGGGTGGCCCAGGCGCGTTGTGCTGGCCCCTGCCCTGTCGCAGATGTATCCCGTCTTTCTGGAGATGATGCCACGTGACTGACAGAGCCCTTCCCCACAGACAGGCTGCGTAAATGGCATGAATTTAACTCCGTAAAAGCAGCACAGATGGCTGCAGCCAACCTACTGGCATCCTTCTAGACCAGGTGTGTGATGCCCTGTCAGCATCGCAGGCTTCGTGGGCGGGGTCCAAGGAGAACGGTGATAGAGGTTGGGGTGGGGAAAACGCGTGGGTCCTGTTTCTCAAACTGGAGAGGGGACTAGCAAGTGGGAGCTGGAGCTGGTGGAGGGAGGAGGCAGAAAAGGAAATGTGGCAGCGGTGATTAGGGATGTGCTGCGGGCAGGTTGTGTTGACCTATGTGGGAACTGATTGCAATTTCGTGAGCTAGTTGGAACAGAGAGGACCCTCTCCTGCCTGGACAGAAGCAAAAGAGATGTGGATTCAGAGCAGGAGCACACTGGGCTGAAACCAGCTGCCTGGCCTGGCAACTAATGCGCTGAGCAAAGGAGCATGTAGGAGGCAATGTAAGCCAAAGCTGCTAAACAGCAGCTAAATAAATGAGAAACCATACAACTTCTCAAGTGATGAGTAGACAAATCATTGCCCTTCCCTGCATCGTCTTATTAGTCTCAACCCGGGCTCTTTTTTTGCTAAGCATGAACCTGCCTGTCAAAGCAGATACACTTTTTGTATTCTATGTTAAAGCAACCCTGGAAAATTTGCTAACATTTATTTATTCCTTTCAGATTTGTAGCATAAAATTTGTTACACTTTGCATTTCCATGTCCTGTTTTTTGCACCATGTTTTCCCAGATCAGATCTTCAGTGCAGCTGTTACTCTGTCTCAGAGCTATCCGAGATTTATTTTCTACTGCCATAAAGGTACCAGGGAGGTAGCAGTTGGGAAATAATATTTTCCATAGAGGACTAATTAACCTACAACTGTTGTTCAGTTCTAAAATGTAAAGTGGTGAAAATGCTAAGAGGCATTTTTAGCACTTCCCAAAAGTTAGCTACAAAACTCAGTACTGTTACCCCTTGTCACATTTGACCTTACCAGTTCTTCTTTGCAAAAAAAATCACGTGCTTTGTGTCCATGTTTTTCCATTGGGAGAACTGCCGGTTGACACAATAAGTATGTATTACTTTTGTCAGTGAAGGCACAGCTTAGGACAGCTTCCAGACTATTCAGAGCATGACTTGGATGGTAAGAACAAAAACCTAATTCAACCCATTTTTTTTAATTAATTGGAAAAGGATGGTGAAAGGCACACAACTGGTCTTCATCGGAAGTCTGTAAAACAAACATGGCAAGACAAATGAGAAGTTATGAGAGGTTAGCAAAATTAATCTTGCTGCAAGAAATATTATTTGCTCGATTCACCAAAATCATCTTCTCAAGATACATACTTCCTGTTTCACTAAGCAACAGACATATCATGCAGCCAGCAGGGTCAAGTCTGGCATGGCAAGGATAAGCATGTCAAAGCTGCTATTGATTTTTTCTAAATGCAGCTGGACTGAACTAGAATTACTTTCAGAATAGCAGATATAAAATAACTAATGAAGGTATGGCCAAGCAACTATGTTGCTAAAACTAACAGCAACCTTTTGCTCTCAGATGCTTTTGGGGATTAATTTGAGTGCAGAATATGACCCTGCGCTATGTAAAAATGCTAAAGATTGGACTAAAATTGAAAAGATAAAATTATTAAGGAGGTTGTTTAGTAAGTAGAAATACACCTCAAATCTTAAGGTTTACAAGAGCAATGCATGCAAACTAGCCTATTTTAGACAGCATACCTGTCTCAATCATAACCTATTATTTTAGCCATTAATTGATCAGCATAGGCTGCTCTTAGATAACTCCTGAAAAAGAAGCTGCAATTTTTAAAAACCTAATTTTTTTATGAATTATTTCCTTACTTCTATACAGAAAGTTGTCTTTTGACCACAAATGGACAAATATGATACCACAGCTATTTCAGACCCTAAGTAGGTAACTATCTGTGATGCCCTGTCTACTTTCTACACTTCAAAAAACAGTTCTATTTAAAATAACAAGAGATAACTTTGACTCAATATTAACTTTTTAATGTTGATAACTGCAGTCTAGGAAAGTCTGAGAGATATTAAACTCAGCACAATGTATACTCTGTTATCATAATTGGATGCAGCTTTTCTTAATGGAATCTAGATAATAGGACATACAATAGACCTTTTCTTGGAGATTTTGGACTACAGAATAGGCTACACTGGAGGCCAGTGTCAGGGGTTCCTCCTGAGATCCCTTACATCATCAGTGAGTCAAAGACTAGAAAGGGTCCAGCAAAATCCTCATGGAAGACTTCCCAGAAAGGAAAAAAATTGTTTCATATGCCCGCAGAGCCAGTTCAGCATCTTCATGTTGATTCACTTGCTTGCTTCCCCATCTAATCACTAAAGCCCGTATCTGCAGTCTTTACTCCCATTGAGCAGACCTCACGCAGACAAGTAGCATTCAGTGAAATAAATGGGACTATCTCTGTGAATGAATGATATTCAGCAAACTGGGTTGCAGATTCAGGCTGTGAAATAGCAACTGTGAATCAATGTGAACTCGAGCAGCAGACTTCTCTTTGGGATATGACTGCTGAGGGCCTTACAAACCTTACATAGCATGACCCAGTGCTGACACACTGGCCTACAGGCCAAGAAACCTGGCTTGGTTCTGAGTTTTGCCGTTGACCAACTGTGCAACAGGTATATCTTTTTTTAAAGCAATTTCTAACAGTCTCTCTCTTTCAATATTTCCTTTAGGATCTTTCCATTTTGTCACTCACCGGGATGCAGCCATTATGCATGACAAGCAGTGATAATTGTTAGTCATGGTTTTCACACCTACAGACATCTCCATCTTGCTCAGATTCAGCTTTACTTGTGGTATCTTCACGCTGTTTCCATGTTGCTGTCACTTCCAAGCCTGGGTTGTCTCACCTGTTTATCTGAAAGCTGCATCTAGATGTTGAACCAAACGAGACTGATTTTTATGGGACGTGGATTTAATGAAGATCACAGTTGAAGATGTGGTTTCTCTCATAGGTTAGAATAAACCCCTTAGGGATTCAGAGCAAATTTCTTGTGAAGCTGATCGAAAACAGTGCTGTGAACTTCCCCAGGAACTAAGGGCTATTTATACTTCTTGGTACAAGTCACACTAACAAATAAACAAAACGAAGTGAACTGGCTTATAATATTTCTCCTATGTTTGGAGCTCGCTGAATTCCAACAGAGATAGGAACCTTTGTCAGTGAACCAAATCTTTTTTGTCTGTCACATGGAAATTCACGTCTTGCACTAATATGGGAAATGACAGACTGTTCCCAAATGGGCTTAGTGCCACAGAGCTGGTTCTTGCACAGAAGCAGCTCTCTTATCTACAAAATATTAGTATGGACTTATTAAATTGGAATTGCACCTGCCTACATAATACATTTTATGATATTTACATTCTTCAGGAATTTAGGAGACTAGAGGAGAAAAAAAAAAAACCTGCATACAGTCTTAATCTCAGCTCCCCACTCTCTGGTTCCTTCTCTGACCTTGGAGGTTTTTGTAGTAACGATTTGTAGCATTTCCTAAAATATTAGTTCTTTTCTAAAGGTTTTGCTGTCCTGATTTTTTGGAAAATATTTCATATTTGTTTATGTTAATGAGAAAAAAAAAAAGAAAGAGTTTGTTTTAGTTATAATGAATGATTCATAGCTCCTGCAGATCATCCAGGGACGCCATTCATAGTTAATGATTAAAATGCAGTAACAAAACATGAAATGTTTGAAAGTCAACAGTGATGCCTCTGAAGGTAGATCTTTGACAAAAATTGCTGACAGCATCAGAAACTCTCCCTCTATAAATATATATTCAAACATACTAATTTCTCTATTTATTTTTTTCCTTTTGCCTTCTCTCCCTTGCAGGTGTCTTCCTTATGTGCAGTTTCAGGTCAATATTCTAGCAAGATGACAGTTTGTCTATAATTTAATTTAACATTTTTCTTTCTTAATTTACATTCTTACTCATTTTTAGCCTGCAGTGATTATTTGCATGGAAAGAAATTGTCTTCAAAGGCTATATTTAGCCTGATATATCGGATTAGAAATGTAAGCCAATCATGCAATGAGGTTAATTTTAAATCCTGTGGAAACTGTACCACTCTATTCAGTTTTCTCAGCACTGGCACCCATCTTGTTTGAGGTCATATGACCTTTAATTCCAATGTCGAATGTAATTTCCCACCAAAAAGGAGTACAGGCAATCTCCTTAAAATAGGCATTTTAGAATATATAAGGAGAAGAAGCCTGAGCAGATTTTTTTTTAAAGCTGATGAACTGAGGGCTGTGATGATTGTGTTTAAAAATATGCAAAGAATGAATAGAGAAGTCAAGCAAAAAAAGCAGAAACTTATGCTTTTTCTCCTTTTCCTACCACAAGCAGTATTCACCAATTCTTACTTCAGGGTCACCCACCAATACTGATAGACCTGTGTTTTAGCCAGTGCTGTATTTATTATATTCAGCCAATGTTAATATCAGTTAATACTATTTTTGAGTTCTACAGTTGCCTTAACTTCCTTCCTTCCTTCAGTTTGTCCCCATTTCCCAAAAAACAAAAGGCAAGCATTTTTGATTTTTTTTTTTTTAAATAATATCACTGTTTTCTTGGCAGCGGCTGTCTAGGGATGACTATCACATTCATCATCCCCCCATCAAATCTATTTATATCTATTGGTTAAAATACAGCTTGTGATCACTGAGCTGCAGATGGAGCTCCCCGAACAGCAAAAGGAGTCCACGCGTCCGTGCCAGGAACAGTTGGAGCCACAGTGGAGAGGGGGCTGAGAGGATCTGTCATTACAGAGTCTTCATCCCTTCGACCTCAGAGAGGTGTCAAAAAGAGGCAAAGGCTGCTACCTCACCTGTATATTACAGGGTTTTCAGCAGACTCAAGAGAAACCTGATTGTTCAGGGTTTTTTGCAAAGTGACATGAATTTTACAAGTAATTAAAGAGAGACTATGGGGAGTAGATGTAATTGTCAATCTTCCAATGAACTATTAACAAAATACTAAAAAGATGTATTTTTAAAGTATGGAAAATGCAGGATAGGAGTTCTTCTTAAAATGTGTTTTTCCAGCAGAGCTCATTAAACAAGAGATCAAGGCAGTTCCATTCTAACCTATAAACTTTTGGATGATCTGCTACAGGGATATTTTTGTTTTCTAGGGCATGAACTCACTTGAATATTTCATTTCTTAAGTACATGAGCTGAAGAAAGGGTTTTAGAAAAGAAGGAAGGACCAGACAATTGGAAAGTATATTCTCCTCCAAGACCATGAGCCATGCAGGAGGGTTCCCATCCCTGTGCAGGGCTGCAGTGATTTCAAAAGGGCTCCAGATGGACATCAGGGTGTCTCCTCATGCTGCGCTGCAGAATTAAGTTAAATCGAACATATTTAATATGATCTTGGACAGCTAAGCTGCTTATCACTGTGTGTCAGATAATACATTATACAGCTGAGTGGCTAATAGATTAAACAGAGAAAGGCTGATGGCAGGGCATTTTCAGTTGCTTTGGATTATATTCCCCCTCTAGGAATGACACTGTGAACTTGGAAGGTGCAGGAAAGATTCTCAGCTTCCAGAAAACCTGCTTGAAAATATGTATAAAGTAAATACTGTCTTCTGTATGTGAAAAATTGAGCAATCCTAAAAGTCATCATGTTTTACAAATCTTGATATGAATGGATCTTAACCAGGAATAAGGAATTAATAATTAGATAGATGTATTACTACAGAAAATCAGTCAAATGTTAAGAACTCTTTAGTTTGGTTCTGAAATTTCAGTTTTCTGTTTCAAAAAGGGTTTTCAATCTACAAAAGTGCAAATGAAATATCACTGCTAATGAAAAGATATTTGCATATAGTCATAATGGTATGCCTTGGTGATACCTGCCCAGTATGCAGCCTGAGAAGGATCAGGATTTTACATTTGTAACTATTGCCATAAATGAAATGAAAGAAATGAACAAGCTAGTAGCATTTGCATGAAAATAAAGCAGTGTTTTTATTTTCCAAATTTATATTTATGTTTCTATTTTTGGAAACTGTGTTTATTTACTTAAACTATACCGGATACTGGAACTCGGTCTCCTTCACTGTTAAATTGTGACCGTGGCCAGTGCCATGGCTTTCCCCCTAGTCAGCTAGCACTCTCCCCAACGATCCCCGTGCACGGTTTGGGAGGCAGCACAGGCCAGGGAGCACTGCTGGTTTGGATACAGCTATTTCAGAATCACAGACTCACAGACTAATATAGTTTGGAAGGGACCTCTGGAGGTCATCAGTCAGACAATCTGCTCAAAGTAGGGGCAACTAGATTGGGTTGCTCGGGGCTGTGTCCAGTCAAGTTTTGAATATCTCCAGGGACAGAGACTCCACGATCTTTCTGGGCAGCCTTCTCCAGTGTTTGACCACCCTCGTGGTGAACAATTTTATCCTAACATCTGGTCAGAATTCCCCATGTTGCAACATGTGTTCAGCTGCCTCTCGTCCTTCCACCGGGCACCTTGGGGAAGAGTCTGGATCAACCTGCTCCACACTCTCCCAGCAGGTAACTATCTGTAGACAGCAGCAAGTTCTCCCCGAAGCATCTCTTCTCCAGGCTGAGCAAACCCAGTGACTTCAGCCTCTCCTCGAACATCCTGTCCTCCAGCCCCTCACTAGCTTGGTGCTTCTCTACAGGACTCACCCCAGGTTTTCAACGTTTTTCCTGTACTGGGGATCCCAGGGCACATCGCTGACTCATGTTCAACCTGTTGTCCACCACGACCCCAGGGCTTTTTCTGGAGAGCCGCCTCCTGGCCCATACTTGCCCAGCACACATTGCCACATGGGGTTACTCCATCCCCAAGGATGACAGTGGGGCCCACAGGGTCTCACTGGCTGAGGCCAGCCCTACAGCACCTGCAAAGCCAGCAGGGCTGGGCTGGGGTGGTGATGGGGTCAGCACAGACCCTGCAGTTGCCGGGCTGGTCCACAGCCACGGGGCTGCCTGTGGATGAGCTGAGAGCTCCCATCCGCAGGTCAGTGCCCTCGGCGCAAGACACACAGCTGAAAGCAGCTCACAGTGGCAAGGGCTGGCCTTGGCTGCAACCCTCCCAGAGCACATTTCAGACCCCCCCCCAAAACCCCAGAGGTCACTCTTGGCTGCACAAGCATGGAGCTACCCCCAAGCCCAGCAGCCAAACCCCAGGAGTGGGAGAATACACTCAAAGCCCTGATAAACTCCATCCCTTGTCCAGCTCAACAATAAAGGCATTAAACAATACCAGCTCCAGTGTCCATCCCTGAGGGATGCCTGTAGTCATCTGCAGCCAGCTGGACTTTTTACTGTTGATCACAAACTTTTGAGTCCGGCGGTTTTCACCCACCCTGTTGAGTCTCCGTCTTTAAGTGTCCCGTGGAGGCTAAGAGAGTTAAAGGTGTGGAAGTCCAGCACGGGTTCATGGAAGGCAGGTCC
>NW_009209071.1:0-18850 GCF_000690835.1 Fulmarus glacialis
GCAGGGGTCAGATCCTGCGGATCAGAAAACGACGCGGAGCCTTCCAGGAAATTTTCTAACGATTCAAAACCGAAACATTTATCAAGTTATCTGAGAGAGATAAAAATACCTGTACTGTGAAAAAAAGAAGCTTTATGGGTAGGCATTCGGAAAACTAAGATTGCAAATACGTCTCATACATTTTTCATGCTGTGTCTGGGAGTAGTATGTCAGCGCTGGTTACATATGACAGGAAAAAATCCATATTACTGCATAAAGAAAAAATTAATGTTGCATTAAAATAAAATTAAAATCTATTGTGTAGTTTTCCTAAAGAAAAAAAATTACTTTAAAAAAGTCAATAAAACCTGTTTTTGATAATGGAAGGAAGTGAACAGCAAGGCTTCCAACCTGCGTATAAGCATCCTGAAAAAGTACACAATAAATTGTTAGGAAAAGAGAGCTGAGCTGAACTTACAGTGTATCTGCATAAAGGCACAAAAATAAGATTGCGCTAGCAGCCTGTTTCTGACTTGCGTGGTCACCCCTGCATTTTCACAGATCCTGAACCACAGCGCTCCAGACTGAACGTTCTTTGTATTTTACATGCAATTATATGCATTTCCCGACATAAGTACTTCAGTATGTATGCGCACAAACACATCTTTACTTGCTGAAGTCAATACTGAGCACTGTTAGGGATAAGTATGCACAAGTCTGAGTTTGATACATTGTCTGTTTTAGCTCTCAAACCACAGCCTTTTCTGTTGGTAAATTTGTCTGTTACTCCAAACCCAAATTCAGGGAACGAGGCATTTTGCGTATAATAGGCTGTTACATCCAACAACACAGCCTGCTTGTTTCTCTCACTGTCATCCTGCCCTGAGCAGACCCGTTCTTTCTCTTCACAGTGACTGCTCACTTCTGAGGTTTCACCCCAAATGGCCTGGGCTCTGCTGCTGGGATTCCTGTTGCAGGACACCCATCACCCATCACCCATCCATGGCCTTCTAGAAACTGCTCCCCCAGTACAGGGTGGCGACAATAATGCTCTTACACGGCTCAGCCATTTGGCACTCGTAAGTCAACAGAAAATACGCCAGTCCTCATGCCAAGAGATGATGTAGTGGCCTTCTGCACTTCTTACTGGGAAACCCAAGTTCAAGGTTCATCTTGATGGTTTTCATGTTGTCAACTATTTGCTTTATTGTGGAAATATACATAGTCAGTGGGCTGTGAGGGACAGAGAGGGAGATGGTGTTTATGACACTATCCACAGTTTTTTCACTGTCACTATTTAGTCCGTAAAGTGTTTCCATACAAGCAGTACAGTCGCTAATTTCCTCTGGATGCTTCTCTTTCTGCAATTCCTTTCATGCAAAAATTTTGACTGCAAGGAATTGTGCATATATACAAGAGGAATAAGCTAGTGAATTGTTAAGTACAATAAATAAAGTAAAATCACTTCACCCCGAGTATACGCCTGTAACTTGGACAATTCAGTGCCAGTTTTATAGGTAGGGATTTGACTACATCTACACCAGTTTGATTCTAAAAGCACATTTACTGGTTGAATTAGGCCAAGCGTAGTGGCAGCTGCTGCATAAAACCATGAGTTGTGTACTCCCCCAGCTGGAGAAATTCCTTCCAGGGCTCCGAGAGCTGCAAGCGCGACACATGAGTTTGAGGTAATACTCCAGAAGCAGATTGTAGAAACTGAAAGCGAGACCTGAAGGAGGGAACCTCTGCTGCTTTATGTAAAGAAGGTCTCGTCAGATCTTAGGTAGTAGGCTCAGATACGGATTCATCGCTTACCGGGGCTAAAGTGGGTTATAGTTTTGACTTTATGTTCAAAACAACCTTTTTATTTATATCCAAAGATGAGTCAAATTCACTCTTGTCAGTGCTGTTTTTTTCTGTGTACCAGCTTTTCTTGCCTTTGCAGTTTCTCAGGCTGCTGTCAGTCTTGGAAACAAAAGCTAGTATTTTTTCAGTGCCTGTCCCAGTATGTTTTCCTCTTTTTAGGTATCTGCAAAATATCTCCGTGACTCATGAATTATTAAGATCAACAGCAGATTGGTTGTAGGGATCCCTACTTCCCCAAATATCAATATTACACCAGTATTAAACCCAACTTATGTTATCTACTTGACCTTTTCATCGAATTGGCTTTTGCTGCTGTTGAGCCTGTATGGTCTTTAATGTGAGATGGCGTTGTAAGAACTCAGCCTACTTTCAGTTCAGCTGCACTGTTGTCATACCCAGGTACCTAATCACCAGTCACAGCCAACACTGACATCTCTGTAACTGTACACCAGAGCTGTAAACTTTAAAAATTTGGGGACACAGAGAAGCAAGATATGCCAGGATAACCTACTGGCTTATTAAATAACAACATTTTTCACATCTGAACCACAGGAAATAATTTCATACTATAAAATGCTGAGCTGTGTCAAGAAGCAGCAAGAGGGGGCTGCTCCGAAAGGGGAGGCAAGTTGGAAGATGAGGCCAACAAGCGGTGGCCTCACCAACAGGGCTTGATCCCACAGTACCTGAATGCAGGAAGAGCAAGTCTGGTGGTGATAACCAGGATCTGCCAAGAGTCCAGATCTCCAGACAGGTTCATAGTGAGGAGACAGATCTGAGGTCAAGCCAGGAAGTCAAGTCTGTAAATCAGGGTCAGAATCATGAGGTGCAAAGCAAGGCACAGTCATGCAAAGCGCAGGCAGAGACTGAAGGCAAGGGCTTGAGCTTAAATGCAGCATCCACTCCTTAAATGCTGGGAGGCACCAACCAGGTTTCTCCAAGCTCTTCCTCGCTCATCAAATGTGTCACCACTGCCTGACACAAGGTTACATGGCTGTGCCAGGTCAGAGGTGGCCTTGAGCACAGGCAGCCAAACCCATAGGAGAGGGGAGGAGAGGCTGCAGAGCCTGTAGGTGCACTCAGGGCCATGACAAACGGGACAAAATGGAGATAGATATGAAGCTTTTTAGTTATAGCACTGGCTAAAGGGGCAATAACGATAGTGTGTACTGAGGTGAGAACTGCTGGGTTGAAAGAAGGGTGTGAGTAGAATCAGGTAAGGACCCATCTAGGAGCCAATATCACTTAATATTTTCATGACCTTTGCATAAAAATTAGAGGTTTTTTAAATGAGTTTTGCTGATAAGATTGGGGAAGACCAACGTATATGTTACAAATTTATACATTTATGTATACGTATATACATTGTGAATTTATACAATTTTTATTCTTGATGACTGAAGTATAGAAAATTAGATCTACAAGATCCAGAGTCATGCACATAAGGACTAACAGTAACAGTTTCTTATGAGAATTAACCATAGAGAATATAACCTGAAACTCCTGGGTGGAAGTCAGTGAGTCAGAAGGCATTTTTGAGTCACCAGAGTGATGCAGCTATAAAATAAGCACATAGTGCCTAGGATACATAAGGCCTAGGATCAGATAAAATATTTCCAGTGAAGGTATGAAAATTAATACTGTTGTAGTGTTGCATCCCACCTAGGACATCATAGGGAATTATAAACAGAGCAGAGGCCTCTGGGGAATGGAGAGCTTATCTGAGACACATAGATTAGAAGAGTTTGATTTGTTTTGTTTAACCAGCAAAATAAGATATGAGACAGTTCTAAGCATATCAGGGATGTTAATGGATGGAATTGTCACAAAAGGAAATGAGCATAAGCAAGATACAAATCAGTATAGGCTGGAAAACTGGAAGATGGTTTCTAATCATTAGGTGTGGAAACGGCCTTCTGTTAGGAGAGCAGAGGGAGAAAATTTAATTGATTTAAAAGTAGAGCTTGGCAGATTTATGAAAGTAGTTCCATGAAAAACTTGCCTGCAAAAGGCAGGAGGAATGGATTTGGTGACCTGTGCAACCTTGTCCTATGTTCTTAAGAGGACTGTAATCAAAGGATAAAGCAAATAAACATGAAAAAGAGGTTTAAAGGATAGAGAGAAGAATCAGATACAGTACTTAGGATGAGTTGAAATGTGTGAATCACAACAGTCAAAGAATGAACCCATTTTAGGGGCAAGGTGAGGCACGGTCTGTGATTTGGAGCCAGGTAAGGAGGAACCAGAGATGTCCTCGTGCCAGGGTTGTGTTCATCCAAAGCAGGTATTAGGGAAGGGGCTGGCAAAAGACGAGATAAAGAAAGACAAGGGATAAAGAAATGAGATGTGTGACTAGGAATCAATATCAAAGCAGGGAACAGAATTCAAGATCAAAGTAGACAAAGGAGACATGAAGAAAAGGAAGACTCTAACACTGACAGAAAGCCGTTCTTGTGAGACCCTCTGTTGCCGGGGTCACTGAGTATTGTCAGTTTAAAGGCTATGATATGCTAACAGATGCAGATAACTGCAGGTTAGGAAGTAATCCTGTAAAATTAAAGGGGGAAAGAAAGGAAAAATAATCAAAAGAACAGGGGCAGAGTAGGATAGACCTGGGCCGAGGTAATAAAGAGAGGGTAAATATGATAATTTGACAGGACAGGCTGTGAAGAGAAGGATGACAACAACAGCAGTCACTGCATCCTGAAGAGGCTAGAGTCAAGAGCAGAGTTGTTACAGTTTGATGAGCTACAAATGGCATCAGGATGGAGCTCATTTCAGAATGGAGCTTCTTTTGTTTCAAACCCTCCATTTTTCCTTGTTCACCACCCCTGCAATTAGTCAGACTATGAATCTCATGCACCCAACTCATCTACTGCCATTATTTTTTATTAACTCTTACAAAGCTAAATGCTCATCTATTAATCCTTGCTATTGGTACTTATGCATAAGGAACAGACAGGAGTCATGGTCTTGCCTGATACTGGACTCTGTGTGCCATTTGTAAGCACCACTCATTTCTTGTCTTCCCTTCTAATAACTTCCTTTTAAGCCATTGTCCTTTCTGACTATGCTGCTATTTTAAGTGGCTTTTGTTTTAATTTTGGTCCTGTGAGAAAGAAACAATTTGGAGAGCAATAGTAGCGACATTATGTTAGCTTATGTTTAGCTAAGAATGTGAAGCAGAAAGCAAATAGAATTGCTCAGCCCATAATTAATTTTTACAACCAAAGCCTTAATATACTCTCCATAAATAATATACCTGTTGCAAAGCATTTTGTGGCTCTATTTTCAGAGAATCGGATACCTGCCAAAAAAGACTTACCGATTTTCATAGCTACTCATTACAAAAAAACTAGAACTTACTCTGAAATGACACATAATCCTTTCAGTTTTAGAATGCATTTAAAAATAGTCTCTATCATTCACTTATTTAGGAAGTCTGTTGCACGTGAGGAACTGCCAAAATTGTTAGAGCCGATTAATAAGAAGAGTTAGCATCTACTAATTCTTCCCTGAAGTATAACTTTGCCTCTCATGGAATGGAGATGAGGATTGTTTGGCTGAATTGTCAGTGTGGGTTTTATGTTTCCCTGCCAGCCGTTAATGAATTGTAAAAAATAAAAATTAAATAATAATAATAAAACAGAAGATTAAACCAATTCTGTAGAATTATATTGACTTGCTTTCCTAAAAATGGATATTACTGCAAAACATGCAGACAGGGAGAGAAACAGATGGACGATATCTGACAAATAAAATTTCCAGATACTGCCCCATCTGTTTTCTTCTACATATTTCAGCTATAAGCTTTTTAGCATTATAGGGTTGCTTAGGTGATATTCCTCTTTGCAATGACGTCACACCCAAAGACAAGCAAAAGCAGGTTGATGCAGTAATCTGAAAGCAAGGATCAGTTTACTAGATTATTACCAATTTATATCCTCAAAAATACAGGCATTAAATTTCCCTCTTTTATAATGGAAAGATTTTATCTTCAAGAAATTGTTTGATAAACTCTTTGGTTTGCTTTTGAAATTGTTTTCCAGAAATAGTAAGACCAGCAAAATTAGAGAAAAACATCAAAATGTGCAGAAAACACTGCTTCGCAAAGATAAAAGAGATATACTTACAAGTACATTGGGGACATTAAGTCATTGTCAGTTAAGATGTGAGGGGTTCTTGATGATCTATAGATTTGAAGGCCATATTACTTTATCTGGTAAAATCTAAATTTTTAGCTCCTCTGCTTAAGTATTATTTTTTTTTTTCACTCCCTGATACATTTCTAAGCAAAGTTTTTTTTCCTCTCTGAGACTCTCAGTGACTTCATTTATGAAAGAAAAATGTGTTATGAATATTGCTGCATTTTACAAAACCAGAATTCATTAACTAGGAAGTGTCATGGCCCTAAGGAGGATAACCATACAGACTATCCGAAAGACAACACAGTCCAGACTCCTCCCGCTGACTTCAAGGAATCAGAATGGGCGTTAGTCTAGCAAAGCATTTGGAGAAATGTCTTTCATCACCTGGGTATTCATGGAGACAACTGAAATGAGTATGAAATATTAGAATCAGTGAGACAGTTACATGGTTAAAGTTACACACATGATTGCATCTTACTGAGCTGGCTGTACTGTGGTTTGATAGGCTAAGGAAAAAATCTTTGGCATTTTTCTGGATCAAGGCTTTTAGAACTCTTATCATAGTGTAATTGAAGCTCATGACAATTTTGGCTTAGAATAGAAAAGCTTGTGACTAACTAGAAAGCAAATTATTGAAAAAGAAAGAAAAAGAAAGAAAGAGAGAAAGAAAGAAAGAAAAGAACTCTTGAATCCCTTAAACTACTATTGAATTTTTCTTAGCTGATTTACTCCCAAATGTAAAGGGCCAAGCAAGAGATCTTTAAAGAGTTCTTCCATGCAGCTACTCTGCAAAGTGACAGATACTAAGTGTATTCTTACCTATTTTGATGAAAAGTCAACCTGTATGCTTTGTTCATTAGGAAAATCTGGAGACTATTGTTAAAGAGTAGTGAAGGTCACATTTTTGTCAAATTACATATTTGTGTACGTGGCCAAAAGTGAACTGCTTCATTTAAGCTGTAGTATAATCTTCCATTCAATAAAGAAGCCTCCAGATCTCATCCACAGCCTTAAAACGGGGATTTTAGAAGTAGTTGCAGAATAGATGTTTTTTGACTCACTAGAGTTTTAGTTCCTATTTCTAGAGTAAAAAATGTGAAAATCTAGAAACTGGAAATATACAAAAGGAAGAATTTTGAATGCGATGCCTTCTTCAAGAGAATAGCCTATCATGTACTATTTAGCAAATGCCTTTCTGTGCATCTACAAAAACAGGTCCATTTCTATACTGATAGAATACTTCCCTTTTAGCAATCTTAAAATGTAAAATTAAGGGATGTTTATAATGTGTATGTACGTCCTCAAAGAGAAACTGTGACTTGGTGCCATCAGTAAATTATTTACTTTACAAAATTTTAATCTTTTAAAAATAAAATGTAAAATGGCCAGATTAAACAAGTATCTTTAATTTAAATAAATATCCAATTACCCAACCTTTATTGATAGGTACACTGTATAACTGTTGGCTGGATGATTATTTTAGCCAAGTAAAATTAGTCTCTGGCATGAACTCTAAATGCTTTCATTATTGGTATACCTGCCCATCTGTTATCCTGCAGAACTGTGCATACAGTACAAAAGTGTATCCTACTTGTTCTAGACATCCAAAATAATACCACTTCTGCACAGAACCAATAAAACATAGGAAGAAACAGGCACATGGAAATTAATTCTGTTAATGAAACAGTTGATATTGTTCTATCTTTATAGGCAAGAAACTGAATGTCTTACAGATCATCTCTCTTCAAGCTTTAGCTTGACAGCTTGACTAAGATAAACAAGATACATTCCTAGGTTTGTTTTATATGAGGCTGACGACTGGATGTTCAGAGGAACAGAAGGCTCTTCATTCTGTTTCTCCTTCTCAGTCCAAGGTTGTAGACTTCTAGAACTTGCTCCAAAATCTGCTTCTTCATGAAAGAAATGAGAAAAAAATGAGAAGAAATGAGTTTTGAGCTTAATCTAGACAAGAGACTTCTGTATATTTTATACCAGATTTTTTTTGTCTTTTCAGGTTATTATCCCAAAGATATTGACATAGCGTCATTTAATTTCTTTGCCATGTAAGTTGGCTTGTGGAGAGTTCATTTGCTCATGCATTTGTTTCAATTTTAGGCAGTATCTTTTTTGGTTTATAAATAGTAAGGAATGGCTTGACACACATTAGGGCAACAAAATAAAATATGACTATATGCACTGGGCAAACACAGGTACTTTTTATTTCTCTTTGCTGGCATTTGTTGACATCTGTTGGATGTAATATACTTTTCTTTAGTAAGACTTTTCACATCAGCTCCTACAGGGTTCTCATTGGGAATATGAAGATGTATGAGCTGGATGAATCGGGTGTTAGATGGGCTGAGAATTGGCTGGACTGCCAGGCTCAAAATGTCGTAATCAATGGCTTGACATCCAAATGGCACCTGGTAGCAAAATAACCAAGGGGTTATAACAGGGGCACATAATGCTTAATTCATTCATCAAAACAGATTTGCAGATGACACTAGACTAGCTGAAGTGTCTGACACAACAGCTGGTAGAGCTTCAGTTCAGAGGTAGTGGGAAAAACTGAAGGACTAACAAAAGCCGGAGAGGGCCATAGCTGACCTGATACAAGGTTGGCACAAGGGCTGCATCAGGCAGAAGGCTGGACTAATGGACCTCTGAATATCTCATCCAACCAACATTTCTGTCTGTGATTTCTATGACATTTGTATGGCATGCTTGCTGTTGCTCAAAGAATATGATTCTTTCCTTTATAAATTGTAAATGATCTTGTAAGAAAATAGGGAGACTCTCATAAATTGAAAGACGTAGAAAAAAAACACTTTTCCTTGGCAGATTATGGTTAATATATTGCAAACCATTCCCTTTGTAACTAGTTTTCAAACTTGTATTTTACTTCTTCTTATCCAATTACTGCATTTAGAAGAGACTTGTTTTTACAAATGGATAATGAGGTATTTGACATAAACTGTTCGCTGTGTTGGAATATTAGACTCAATAAAATCTTAAAATACATATGAAATTAATATTAAAACCATGCATTATGCTTTAATAACATTAAATATAACACTAAAATAATATTAAGTGTGTACATATAAATATGCTTCTAACAGTTGCTATATATGGTTTTAATTTTCTGCTGATATATATACACACCCACTTGCTGTATGTTAAATACTACTTTTTAATGAAAGTCACATCCATAAATGTATGTAAATGAATGATATATATCTCTCATAAACACTATCCATACTATTAAGAATTTTGGTAACACGATTGGTGTAAAGTTTAGCTCAATGGAATTGGAAAAAAACCTTAAAGTTGTTTGAAAATTACCTGTAATTCCAGACTTTAGGAAGCTGATAAATTAGTACAGGCAACTGTCTCCTAGCTCCATATTTTGATTTTCTTCTACTATAAACTTAACAAAATCTCACTAGGGACTCGTCAAGATTAATCTATTGTTTATGAAATCACTTAAAGCCTCCCAGTTCAGATTATTAAATATAAATAGATAAAAAAACAATTGAATATGTTAAAACATAAATTAAATTCTATCTCAAATCTCCAAAAGGAGATTACTGATTCCTTACTGCTATGGTAGAGGGTATTGAAGTAATATTTAGGATGTCCCATTCTGCAGGATATACATACATACAGAACGCGACAACATTGTCAAGTCAGTTCAGCTTCCTAGTCTCCGGGTTAACACAAAATGGGTTCACACTCCAAAATGGACTAAATCAATTAATTACCAGGACAGCTGGGAACTGCCAGCATGCATCCTCCCCCATCCTGAGAATCTGGCTGCCTGAACCGAAGGCCAGCTCTGATATGGTGAAGGCCTTGAGGAGAGCTCTGAGAAGCCTCTTTGGGGAGCCTTCCCCCACTTCTCCTGGGAGCAGGACTTAAGCTCAGGCTGTCATCCTGGTTCTGTGCCGGAGTCATGCTGAAGGTATGGTTGCGCTTACCTCTCCCTGCCTTGGTGTTATCCTCAGCTTCAGGTTTGCCTCTCCTTGTGGAGCTTTAATGAGAGACAAACTTTACCTTGTAGACCTTATGAATGAAGAGGGGTAAGATAAACAAGAGATGGGAAAAAGGGAAAAAAAACCCCTGAATTTTGGCAAAGCAGATTTTTAATAGCTAAGGTCTTTGAAGGATTTTTAAATATATGTATTTACCACCATAGTAATTTATTGCAGAGTATATTATATGCATTTGCCAAATATCATCAATAGCCAGTGCTGCACTCATCTAGTGCAGCCTATGCTAGCTTTAGCCCTCAGCCAGAGCTGTTCAGGCAGCATAAACATTATTGGAAGTCTCAAAATATTTTTTTTCTATGAAGGTCCACTTCCTGGAGGTAAGTGATTTCCTGTGAATATCAGCTTCATTTTAAAACAAAATGTTAATTTATAGGCATATTGATTGCAGAGGAAAACTTGATCTAGATGCATCTGAAAGAATTAAAAAAACAGTAAATAAATTAATACATATTTTAAAAAATTGGATTCTTACAAACTTGGTATTTGATTGTGAATGCTAGGTGCTTATAATTGTCAATACCAAGTTGAGTCTTTTTTCCATCAAAATGTATTTTCCATCAAAATGCAGCAAGAAAAAACATCCTTCAAGCAGGCAAGTGTTCCTGATGAAAAAGTTTGTTCCCACCCATGCTTAAAAAACCAATTGAGTAGGAGC
Organism: Fulmarus glacialis; assembly: GCF_000690835.1. Lineage (NCBI taxonomy): Eukaryota > Metazoa > Chordata > Aves > Procellariiformes > Procellariidae > Fulmarus > Fulmarus glacialis. The sequence continues at coordinate 10,701 of NW_009209071.1, forward strand.
AGAGATTTACTGGGAAGACATTCAACTTAACTTCTTTCTCCCTTGTGCAGTACCCAAGAGAGCTTCTTGCAGCTCACACAGCACAATCACCACCATCTGACCCAAGGTTACATGCCTGCATCGTGTCAGAGCCAGCCTCGAGTGCAGGCAGCCTACTGTCTAGAAGGTGTGTGGCAGGGTGCACTGAGAGCCTTGACAAGGACTGAGAAAAGATACTGCCTTTTTCTATGGGATAAGTGTAGTCTAACTGTGTGTCAGTACAATTAACTAGTTTCAGGGTTTTCTTTAGTGTGGTTTGACATTGGGATTTTGGGGGGGCTTTGTGTGTCGGGCTGTTACAGTACTGAATAAAGGCTCTTGATCTGTACTGAAGTGTCATGGCAGAAATCACAGAGGTTTTGCAAAGGATAGCAAAAAAACCTTTTTGATTAACTGCCACTGTTACTATCAATAAAGGAAATAAGAAATCTAGGAGAAATATATGTAGATGTCTACCTACAGATCTAATGGAATAAGACTGACACTGGTATTTCACCTGAAATCACCAGGCCTTTTTCATTTTATAATTATGGGATCCAGTAGCCTGAATCGTTGATAAAACACATGAAAGCAAATCAGAATGAAATTAGCACTGTCAAAAATAAAGGAAATTCAGCTTTGTTTTATCCCTGTGTTACATGTGAACCTGACTGTGAAAAACTAATTCTCTTAGTAGGATCAGTGTGAACAATGTTGAAGGTTATAATCAGTATGAGTAAAACAATGATTTTTTTTTTTGCCTTACCTCTTAAATGAAAAAGAAAAAATGTGTTTTAGAAAGTACATGTATGAAAGTTTAGGCTTCTGAATAGCAAGCGAGGATTACTTTGGCAAGATGTGTAGGCATTTGTATCTGAAAAGCAAATGGAATTTAATTATTTTGACAAACATTGTGGTTTTCAAGATTCATTGCTCATGAAGAAAAATTAATATGCTTAATAAGTGATCATTCTTGTTGCAGCCTAGTAGTTCCAAACTTTTAAGTGCTCTTTTCTTAATTCTAGTTAGCATATTAAGCATGGAATTATATAATTTTCAATATATCATTGGAACTATAGTGGTTTATTTAGGAAATGTGTTGCAGTCCTGGTCTGAGCAAAAACTGACCCATCTTCTCTGCTACCAGGTATTAGTCTTCTTTTAGCCTCAGCTGTCCTAACAAGAATATTTTGAGGGACCCACAGCTTCTTTCACATCCATACTTTAAATTTCTGGGGCATCTCTGAATATCATACCTGATGTGACTTCACAGTCCTGGTTGAGAGGAACTCAAGCATTAATGTTTACTGATAGTACCATTTCATTTTCCAAATTCTGGGGTGATCAACAGTGAACTACTAATTTCAATATATCCAAGTCCCTCTTCCAGGAGTTAACACTAGGTCTGGTTATTTCTGGTTCCCCGTTTGAAATCTGACATTATCATGTTCCAATGGGGAAACATGCCCAGCTGTTCTCAGCTTTAGGCAGATACACATTCCTTCCAACATCATGGAAAAGAATCCATGACTAGTGTAAGTAACTGAAAAAAGAGACGGCTGCTCACTATACTTTAGGGTCTCTCAGTTACATCCCATCAGCATTAGATGCATCAGCCATGTTTATGATGCCCAAGATTTTTGAAATGCCAAACAGACACCCTACTGTATTGATATTCATTGCATGACAGTTCTTACCTTCATTGTCAGCGCTGATACTTATTTGCCATTGCTGAATGTTTAAAGCATTAAAGTCCACCAGGGCTGCACGTGATATCGATTTGATGACATGTGCCCTTTACAACCTACAGAAAGCAAATGAGGAATCTTTCCCACTCACATAGTTCCAGTAAGAATGAACGTTTCCCAGACCTTTGCCCACCTGATGCTGTATTAATAGCCTTGTGGATCTGGTTCCATGAGGAAATATTATCCATAACATCATCTGCACTTACACTGATTCCACTTGCCCTAACTTACTCTAGAGTCCTCCTCTTTCCGACTTTTCCATATTTCTCTTCCTATCCTTTATCCCTCTCTCTTCCTGAAGACACTAGATTTCTTTCTTTCTTCTTCTAACAGGCAGCAGATTGACTGGGCTGGCTAGAGTAGGGAAAGAACACTTATTGTGTACTAATGATAACTTTCTTGTTTACTCTCACTGGTAAAATAAGTTTCACAGCACCAAGTCCAAAGTCCCTCTCACATCCGTATGTAGCATCCTGCTGTTGTGCATGCCCAGTCTTTTTAGAGAAGGCCAGGTCCTGTGAGAGTTGAATGAAAAACGTCATTCTATTCAGTGCCTAACATAAGGCATAGTAGGTGGCTGCCCACACATGCAGCAAGTGCAAAAATCTGTCTGCAGGATGCTTCCCACACATTTCCCAATCTTCCCTTGCTCCTCTGCTACTATCCTGAACCTCAAGCCTAGAGTCAGGACATATTACCCCACCTTTTATTCTTTTATCATATTCTCTAAGGTCTCTACTTCTAGGCTAAAAACTGCTAGAATGTGCAGAGGTTTCCATCACTTAGCAGAAAGCCATGGAAGACTTGCCTCCTGTTGCAGGGACTACAAGCAGAAGGGACAGACAGGGAGATTGGCTTTGAGACATCGGTGCGTGAAGAACAGACTTATGTCCCCTTTCTCTCTCCAAGTAATCTGTTTCATTTTATAGCACCTCTCTACATAAGCACAGACCAGTTGCTAGTGTTAGAATCCCTTCCTCTCCTAAAACTTGGACCCATATTTTTCCTAGTCTTCCTTTTGTCTCCTGAGAAGAACAAGTTATTTTCCATATCAGTCTAATCATGCAATTTGAAAGAAAGGACAGCAACCCAAGATGCAGCAGTGGTGCCTCACTGTCTCTTGGAGGCCCACTGATGGAATGGGAACATTTACCTGCTTGAAAGCCCAGTTTCAGGCTGGTGGCATTTGTCCTTAATGGATATTGGCAGAGCAATAATGCTGGAAAGAAGATTTCTGGCTGTCAAATGGCTTTGGTAGTGAATCACCTCTGGTGACTGCAGGAACTGGTGAATCACCTCTGGTAACCTGAGGAACTCAGGTCCTTGCTCCTCTATGTTTTCTTTTGGGTACTTTCTGGGATGGCCTGACATTCTTACACAGTGCGCCAAGAAATAAACATGTGATGAGTGGAGTGAGGGGAAAGATTATCTCCTCCTCATCTGCTTGACAGAGAAAGGGAAGGGTTGAAGAAATACAGCTTTTCAAGGCAGAAGACGGCCCCATTGAGGACTGTGAAAAAACATGAGAAACATCCCCTGGGTTCATCTTTCTATGCAGGACAATGCTAGGTGTCTACTAGCCCAGACGACGCTTGTGGCCTGCTATTTTAAGCAAGAATCAGCAGTGAGGTGTTTCTTCTCTGGGACAGAAAAGTAGCCCTATGTTGGCCTTTGTAGAGGCAGCTCATACACATTTCTTCAGGAAAAAGAAAACCATCTTATTTTGTGAAATAAGAAAATCTCAGTAGGACAAGAATGAATGATGGCAAACCAGTTATATATAAGAATATTAATTTGTCACTAACTTCCGTATTGTTTCCATGTATTGAATGAACTAAATAATTCTAGGTTTTGGTTATCATGATCCAGCACTGCCTTGCTTTAAAAGCAGTAATGTAAAGGGAATATTCAGCCGTCCTTTAAAATAAAAGTTTCTAGTCCTTTTGCTTGCAATGACAGAATTTGAAATATGTTTAAGTACTGAATCACTAGATTTAAGGAAATGAGCAACTGAACTTTACCTCTGTGTCAAGATACAATGAACTTTACCCTTGTCCCAAGGTACAATACACACAACTTTGTGCAAAGTTAGAAAAATCTCTGGACATATGTTATTTCTAACCCCTAGCCCTCTTCAGAAAAAGACCTTTAGCCAGGTCTGTTTATAATGAGCATTGTAGGTGAACAGGACTGGCTGAGAGGTGAATAGTGAGAGCAGAACACACAGAAATTGTTAGAGAGGGGAAAAACTTTTGCTTTACAAATCCACCTCCGAAGGCCAGATTTGACTCTAGAGCAAACAGACATTGCACGACATATACCAACACAACTGTTTTTAGTAAAAGTAAACATTTTCCTGGTCTCTGGTTAAGTTATTCACACTGTATTTTCAGCATTCATGACTTACTCCTTTCAATAGCTTATTGTGAAAATCCATGATACAGATAATAGGGATGCTTACACTATGCTGTGGCTGTATTACCTTAAATCAACAGCAATTTACTTTAACAACTTTTCATTATAGATTTTCTGCATATGCCAAGGAAACCTTCCTTTTATTACAAATTAATAATGAGAAGTCTTTTCTTATTAAAAATCTGAGAAATTGAGCATATCTGCCAGACAAAACAGCCATATGTCCTGACCATATCAATAGGTATTTTTTTCCCATTCGTCTGGTTTATATGAAACATTGTGTGAAGCCCAATATTGCTTTTCAAACCTTTTTCCTCTTGGTTGCAGCTAACAATCTCTGGTTGGGAAAAGTGATGATGTTTAAAGGTCTCGTGGAGAGATAGATGCTCATCAGTCCAGTCCTTTCCTTTCCTTTCCTTTCCTTTCCCCTTCTCTTTCTTAGTATGCAGCGCTTCTTGTTTAACTTTGCCTATTTCTATCAGCAAACACTTTGTCTATGGGAGACATAAAACACAAATTCAATCCTGCTACTAAAGTAGCAATAGCAATCCTGCTACTCCAACTATTGTAATGACAGTTGGAGTTCTTGCTAGAATGTATGTTTGAACTTTACATTTTTTTGTTTCCACGCATGCAAGAAGCTAAAAGATTCTGGCTGTGATTTTTCACAAAGCCATCAGTTCCTTGCTCTAAAGCAAGTGCTGTTTTAAAAGTAATCAGTGTCTTTAAAGGCAAACAAAAAAAGTGTCTCTCGTGCTTGCTGTTGAAATACTAATTTTTGCAATATAGACAGATATAAGTATATAACATTAAAGAATTGTAATCTGGATAATATGAATGAAGTATATCTATTGTTGTGCATGTATCATCTATATAGCTACTGAAATGATTATTGATATTGAGGAACAACCCCAGGCACCACAATATGCTGGGGGCCACCCAGCTGGAAAACAGCTTATCAGAAAACGACCTGGGGTCCTAGCGGACACTGTGCTGAATATGAGCTAGCAATGTGCCCTGGGGGGCCTAGAGAAGAGAAGGCTGAGGGGGGATCTTATTAATGTATATAAATACCTAAAGGGAGGGTGCAAAGAGGACAGACCCAGGCTCTTTTTTAGTGGTGCCTGATGACAGGACCAGAGGCAATAGGCTCACAGTGAAACACAGGAGATTCTGTCTGAATATCAGGAAGCACTTTTTTACTGTGAGGGTGACCAAACACTGGCACAGGTTGCCCAGGGACGTTGTGGAGTCTCCATCCTTGGAGATATTCGGAAGCTGTTTGGACATGGTCCTGGGCAACTGGCTCTAGGTGGCCCTGCTTGAGCAGGGGGGTTGGACCAGATGACAACCAGAAGCCCCTTCCAACCTCAACCATTCTGTGATTCTATGATTCTTCTCATAGGAATAATTTAGACAAGAAACCTTAGAAGTTTAAAATCAAATTTGATCAGTTTAAGAAACAGATTACATGAGAAATTTATCCATAATAAGAGAAGATTAGAACTGATGATAGTGGAAGTCTTTCATTCATATGTGTCCTACTTTTAAGTTACCCTAAAAAAATTCAGTAATACCTCTCATTGAAAATACTTACTGATAGAGGTAGAAATGAGATATTGCAAATATTACGAAATTATTTATGTTGTTTAATCATGCAGTGATATGTGTGCTATGCATAATTTAGGATGCTTTTTTACCTAATAAATAATGAGCTAGGTATTTTACACACACAGCCACAAGAAATCTTCCCCGTAATCAAACCACTATATCAACACTCTCTACATTTAATGAGCTGGTTCCCTTAGAATATATAGCAATATCCTTTTTTATAGGTAGATGTATAATATAAAGGATCTTCACAACAAAGAAAGAGCTGCAGGAGTTGACCAAATGTGAGTTTCAGCAGAGGGACTCACTATAGGGACACATTGTTATTTCCTTTCTACTGCTATCCCCTCTACCCTGCTCAGATTTAGAGCTTATTCAGTTCCCTTCTATGAATTTGGAGTCAGCAGCTGGATGTTGTACATACCGACCCCCCTCATGAGTCTTAATTATTTTATCATCTTATGGACTGACCCTAAGAAGTGAAAAGTCATGTGCTTGTGACTCAAAGAGAATGTTCATGAGGGTCTGCAATTTGGCAAGAAGTGCTCAGTAATTCTGTGTTTAAAATATGAATAACTTCTTTATGCACAATCTTAGAAGTAACAATAAGTCTATTGTATTGTTATTACAGTGTGTTGTAACATAGCCTGTGCACCAGCTGTTCTTGTTTACAACATGAGAAAACCCTTCATCATAAAAGCTTATGTTTAAACAGAAAGCATGTCATATATTCTGCTCAAGCTATAAGCATGCAATTTTTATGAACGATTACATGAGCTAACCATGCTATTTGATGATCACGTAGATCTAATTAGGTTGTGGTTGAATGAACCTTGATCTTTCATCTTATGTTCTCCATATATATCTGTGCATGGATGTATATATACAGATTTAACTTAGAAAGAACATGTTTATTATTATGCTTGCTCTACTAAACAGGTATTAAGGTGCTAATATCACTGTGTAGAAATAATTGCTTTGGTTTAATTAACCAAGTTAATTTGTATCCTCTTCTGTTTTCCCACAATCAGCCTATTTTTTAATCTAAAAGACTGTGTCGACATATGCAATATGTAGAGTGCCCTTCTATTTATGCAATGCTGATAATAAGCCACCACACAATTCCTCTTAAGTTCTCAGTAATGAAGTGCTGGCATGTGTCTGATTTTTCTCCACATGGCTTTAACGAAGAGCTTTTCAGTTTTACTAGTACATAATTAGAATATATGCATAAATCCCACTCTATTGCTCCAATGTAATTAAAGATCTTTCTTCAAGAAGAAAATTATAAAGCTTTTTTAAGCAGAGTTGCTGAAACTTGAAATCCTTGACTAAATGCATTTTTATGCATGAATCAATCTTCTGAAATGGTTCTGAAAACAATTAATAATGGTCTGCTTAAGAGGAACCATCTTAGTTGTTTAATGTGGGAGAGGAGTTTCTCAACATTGTCTTCTGCACAACTTTTATAACAGTGTTAAGAAAAGCAGAATTTCAGGCATTCTGCTCATGTAAAAGATGCAAAACCCCCTTGTGATAATTAGCTTAAATAAATCTCTTGGCAGATAAAGTTATTTACCTATCTATCTGGATGCCTTATACTATATACTCCAGTAAAGTATAAAGCAGAAGACTCACTCTTACTCAAAACATAGGCATTATAGGGCTATACAAGTAATAGTAATTTATTTAAACTTCACCTCCTTTGCCCAGGGTGCAGCAAACAGAGGCACCTAACAGACACAAAACTTTGCACAGCAATTTCTGGGCTTCTTTTATTGCCTGGGATGGTTGGAGGACTTCCTGGAATTTGTTTAAGAATTTTGGGGTCCCTGCTGCTGCTGGAAAAGTGTGGGTACTAGAGGCTTTTACTTCTAGCAAACTTGGTTTGTAAAAATGTCTGCTAGTCTTTCCTGCTCAAAAGGTGCTTAGACCTTTTGTCTGCAACTGACTCCTGATTACGGAGTGTCAAACACCCAGTGAGCTAGTACTAGCAAAAGATCTGTATAACTACACCTACTGTGCAGCAAGTAGCAGCTAATAGATGCAGTAGTTTGTGCAGAAAAGTGCATGGAAGGGAGCTGGAAGGCTGCTTAAAACAACATAGGTCTGCTCAATAAGCTTGGGCGTGTGCCACAAGGCACAGTTCCTAGCATCAGCTGGAGCAACTAGAGGTACAGCGGAGGCCTTGACTCAGAGCTCTGAAGGGCAGATGTGGCCATCCAGGTCTGGGGCTACAGGAAGGGCCTAGTGCCTCTCCCTGAGCTGGAGCAGGAGAAGATGGCGGGTGTGGTGCCTGGAGGGGTATGTGCTCTGGCTGAGGACCTGCGTTGCTGTCCTGGTTTTGGCTGGGATAGA
>NW_009209072.1:0-15660 GCF_000690835.1 Fulmarus glacialis
ATAAAATACTATAGTATGTAGTATATAGTACATATTATGTGCTACATAGTATATATTATATATAATATAGCATATAGTACTATATACCTACAAACACATGCTATATATATATTTGTATTAAAAATAAAGGAACAGTTGCTAGAACAAGAAGCAATAAACTTGCATTTGAGTATGGAAGATTCAGACTGAAGATAAAAGAAACATTCTAGTGGTCAGGATGGTGAAGCACTGGAATATACTGGGTTGGCAAACTGCCTTCCCTCCAGGTCCGTAAGAACAAGTCAGGAGAACGCCAGGACCATCTTCCAATTGGATGACTCTGTGTTACTATAAATGGATGCTTTTGCTTTTATGATGCTAAATTACATACAAATAATTTTCAATCAATTTACTGGAAAATATACTTCTAAATGACAAGTGTATTGAAATAGAAGATTTGCCAAGAATATTCAGGTAAGCAAAAACAATGTCTGAAATAACCCAGCAGTCTTTGATTCAAAGTTAAATTTCCTGGGCTCTGAGAATTTTTGAATACCTGATAAGAATAATCTATTAGTGTTTATTACTGAGGGAATGTTATTTATGCCCTTCATTGTTATAGAAGGGGTTTCAACATAATATGGTGAATAATTACACAAATACTAAATATTTTAGGAATATTAGGTATTTTTGTTTCTTTTTGGCATACGTGTGGCATGGTTAACCCCAGGTAAGGCTGGACTATTCTTAGATTTGTTCAAACAAATTCAATTTTTGTCTTTCTAACAAGCCTAAAGCTGACCGGGATAGCCATATTGGTGCTTTTCCTCAGTGTAATCCATTCTTTGCTCATGATGATCTCTTGCATCTCTTTCTAGCTCATTACATAAATTTGGGGATTATTTATCTGCTTGCAGAAATGTTTGCAGTGCTATTTTGAGGTCTCTGGCACCGTGTTGATGATGAAGAGAGGATTGTGAGCAGTGAGTGAAAGGGGATGTGGGAAGCAATACCACTGTGAGCAGGACGGTTGAACAACTACCTGACATTTCGCAGCTACAGGTAAGCAGGCTGACGTGACTGCTGGCAACCATCTATGGTGTGGGAGGCTACACGGGAAAAGAATCTGTGATGTTCAAAGGATCTGAACAAAAGAACTGATGGCAACATTGACGAGTGAAGGGAATTCTGCTGATAGGACTTTGGTTCTGCCATGAGAAACTGAACTGCCTTAACGGAGAGGCTGGGAACTGATCAGACTTTTGACTGTGATCCCTCCTGGTTTCCTCACCCATCTTCCCAGGCCACAGGTGTTACAAATTTGGGGGGCCAGAACGGCATGGACATGCAGGATCTGCGTTATGGCTCCTGATCTTCCTTTCCTTCACCTGCAGAGGAGCAGCGTGGAAGGAAGGCAGTGCCCTCGCAGACCTCCATCAGAGGCACAGCCAATGCAACACCAGCTGATGCCATTATGCACAATGCAGGGAGCAAGCAGAAGTAGCAGTGTAAGTCACCAATGTCCCCAGTCACTCCCTTGTCCTTGGGTTCCTTTCTGGCATCACAGGGGGTCCCAGGTCCTCCAGGCTAGAGCCAGGGGCTGGACATGGCCAGCGGGTGCACAGGAGGGTTGGCAGTGTTTCTACCCTGGGAGGGTTGAGGGCACCACGCTGGCCTCTCTTGCCTGTGCTGCTGACTGTCCTGCCTCTCCTTACAGCCTCCAGCACACAGTCAGAGATGACCATGTCCAGCACCATGCGCCGGGCAGCCCCATCCTGGGAGCAGCAGCCAGTTGGGCTAGACTGAAGTCCAGGCTGCTCACGGCTACCAAGAAATGAAGAGCCAGTGCTGCCCCAGCTCAGCCAGGAGGGACGGGGCTTGTGGCAGCCCCAGGGATGGGACCGCTACCCAGCCCCTGCAAGAGGACCCCCATGGGGACTGCCGCACCTGAAAGGGATGCTGCCTCCCCACCACGGGGAACCATGCTCTGTCTTACTGTCAATACAGAAAATTGTGTTCCGCTATCGCGGTGAGAGCTTAAGAATTTACATTATAAGGGATATACAAGGATGAAAGTTGACTTTGTCCTATAGTTAAAAATTGCAGTGTAGCTGGGTGCACACTGGGTACACGGAAGTCCTTCACTCGCGCTGTGGCCCAGGAGCATCCCAGCTGGTCTCTGCATTGGCTTGGGTGCATTACTTGGACTATAGTCAGGACTTGGATAACAAAGCAGTAGGAAGGATGAGGACAGATGATTCTCGTGTGTATGAGCATATATGATGTGCAGTGAAGTAGGTTGACGTCCTTCCCTTGTCCTCTGTAAAAGACAAAAGACAGATTCACGAATATTCCCTGCCTGGTTATTTTCACTTTGATCCTAATGCGACGCTTTACTCCACAAGGCTGTGGGCCATGTGGTATGTTCTGGCAAGGAGCATGTGCTAACCCTACAGAGTAACTCCAGAAGGTCTCCAGCAGCCCTTCTCTGACATATGCAGAATTCATCACCGGCACTTGGGCTCTCCTTTCGGCTTTGGCTTTATCAGCTCATGCCATATGAAAGGAGCTATGCCTTCAGGGCATCAGACTTCTCAGCTGTGTTAATTAAACCCTACAGGCTAACCTATGTCAATATAATTTCTTTATATCCCATTCTAAATACGGTCAATAAATAGTTGGCAGGAAAAGATTTTTTTTTTCCGAAGGGGGTCAATTAGAGAAATAATTTGAGCATTGCCCCCAAGAATAGCTGGGAAGAAAATGACATTGCCATTATTGGCAGATTTCCACCATTCATCTGTATTAGCCATGTGTTGGCTTTTGTCAATAAGATTTTATTTTTGTCCAGTTTTTCCTTATAGATATTGGAATTCTTTACAGCCTGTTAGGCTACTATGAGATATATTTAGAAACACAATTAGTGATCCTAACACTCCACTCCTCTGTCCCCAGGGGAACTCCATTGAAATTGTTTCAGGTTTAGGCCTGTGCAGCAAAATAATATGGCTTATCACATGAGGGAAAACATTTTGTGCAAATAAACAGAAATTAAAATATAGTCAGAGAAAACTGCATTCTTCCTGGGCACAGAGAGCCAAAGATTATGTGGCCAGTGTTGTAATAAGTGCAATGCTTTCCAGAAAGGAGTCAAGAACCAAACAGAAGTAAAATGCAAAAGCTATACGAGAACTTCCATTCCATGTGAGTTTGGAAGATTGTATTTTAAAAATAATTTCTGTCCAAATTGCTTCTCACCTAACTTTTAAGGAGTATTTGGACTACTTGTAACTTACAAGGAGTTTTCAAACATAATACTGAGGACTGAATAGCACGGCATGCCACAGCTTGACTCCTCCATCATAAGTACTGTCCGGCTTGCCCCTTGTGCCCCCTTCAACTCCAGGCTAAGCCACAGTACAGAGGTGAGAGATTAGGTTAAGGTGAGAGATTAGGTTATTGTGACCTATCTACTGCAGATCTTCTGTTGGTGGAAGACCAGTTCACTGAGCATTAAATAACATAATCTGTCATAAACCCAGGATTTATTTGGCCCGTTTAATTTGGAATGATGGTTCCCATTGTTGAGAGTAGAACTGGACATTTTATCTTCCATCTCTAGAATGTGTATGATAGACCCACCAGGGAAATATTTCTCCAGATTTACCACGCTTACAGTTCTTGAAGAAGTTCTTTTCTTCATAGCAGGTTGGAAAGGCAGAAGAGGCTCCCTTCTGGGATGAATGGGATGAGCGGGATGAGCGGGATGAGCGGGATGAGCTTTGTGCAGAAAGGCAGCATGGGAGCTACCTCTTCCATCACAGTGGAAAGATACTGGAAACACCTGTGATGGCCTTAGATTGGAGAGATCAAGATGGAACTAGGTGCACACACATGTGCAAACACACACATACACACATCTTATGTACTGTACAAAACCTCTTGCAGGACATAGTGTCTGCAAACTCAAATTTTAAAAATAACTGATGGAAAAAACTGTTTTGAAATAGAAGGTATAACATGACTTAAATTATAGGATCATAGAATGGTTTGGGTTGGAAGGGACCTTTAAAGATCATCTAGTTCCAACCCCCCTGCCATGGGCAGGGGCATCTTTCACCAGATCAGGTTGCTCAAAGCCCCAACCCTCAGTTGCTTTTCCCAGTCAACTGAGGACAATTATTTTTAGTGAAGCTGACTTTGGATTTGAGGACACGAAAATTGTAAATTAACTGACATCACAGAAATAACTGACCCTAATAATTAAATGACTAAACATCTTCTCCCAGTGAAAGGCTTTCCACTGGGAAAGCATTCAGTGGAAGGAAGTCTTTGCCGCAGGGAGTGCTATGCTTGCTGCAGCGAGCCTCATCCATCCGCAAGACATTCCCGGCATCCCTCTCCCTTCCCTCCCTGTGCTGTAGCATGGGGATCAGCCGGGGACCCCCTTAGGGCTAGGCTGGCCAGAGCACTGGCTGGGAACAGAAGCTGACCATAAGGAGTAAACGTGACTCCGGAAGAGCTAAGCAAACTGAGGAGGGACTATGAGTGTTTAGATGTTGTATATTTGAGAAGTTGAGGCTTTCTATTGAAAATTACTCTTTAATAATTTTTTTAGTGATCTGCTCCAGTGAGAATGCAGAAGGAATAAAGTTAGGATAAACTAAACCTCTGTTTAAAGATTAGGCGGGAGACAGGTACTGCACGAATGCTCAGTGATGGGATGAATTTGCACTCCTTGCTAGCCATAAATACTAGATTGATAGTTTTGGTATTCCAAATATAATCCAATCAGAAGTACTTTGCAGGCAGAATTTGAAGAGAGGGAATAGTCTGTATAAATTCTTGCCCAGTGCACCTGTGCATGTGACAGGCACACATAGAGATACGAACATTACTATGAGTGTGTGAGAAACAAATGTGCAAAGTTACTGGAATTAAAACAGAGTAAAACATCCCTGGAAATCAGTCAGGAAAAATTCTTTCCACACCGCATGCTAAATGCACCGTCTTCACATTTGTGGAGGAGGTATTTTGAATTAAAAGTAGGTTCTTTAATCTTTTTTTTTTGTTTTTAAAAAAGCAATTTTTCTTAATGGAAAAAAGGCAATTTTTCAGCACACTAAGTTTGGAATTGAAGAGATGTTGCTATATTACTGTGGATAATGTTGCTTTATCTATTTCTGCTGATTTCATTGATATAAGGGATCAGCTCCTTTCAATGATTTATTTGATTTACAGGGTCAGATCCTCAGAAAAGCTGAGGATCCTCTTAGATTCTTTTAGCTGAAGATCCTTAAATTATTGTGCAATGCTTCCATGCCCTCCCACATGGAGTAAGATTTTCTTAGTAGCTGAAGTTTTGTAAAGCATTTTTTTCATAAGAAGAGAACGCATTACCCTAAAAAGTGTTGTCTAATAGTTACAACTCAATTTTTTTCTCTCTCCTTTCCCAACAGTTTAATGAAACACTGCTGTATGAGCTGGAGCAAGCCACACAACCTGCCAAGGTCTGACATCCTTTATCTGTAAAAAAACCTACCAAAATATCTCAACAGAGTGTTGTGGGACTCAGCCTTTCACGCGCCTGTGAATTGCCTGGGGGCTGTTGCTGAGTGTTACGTACCCGCCTGCTGTTTCGTGAGCTTTGTGTTTCAGGAGTGGCAATGCTGATTTACCTGTACCCTGCATTCAGTAAAATGCTAATCAAAGAAATATAGTCTCAGATGTAGATTTTCAATTTCTTTGTCTCTTGTCACTTAGCAGAGTGCGGCAAGCCCCCAGGAGGAATCAGCAGGAGAAGAAATCTCACTTGTTTACGACTGAGCTTAATGAGTTTGGAAATGAGAAGTCCGTCCCGTGATTGCAGGCAGCCCAAATGTCCTGCTGAGTCTCCTGTCCTCTAGCCTGTAAAAAAAGAAAAAGAATTGGGAAAAAAAAAGAATCAGGGAAAAAAAAGGACATCTTTTATTGACTTGGGAACAATTTGCGAGGGTTCACCACCTGCATCACATTAGCACTTCAGGATAAACTTCCCTTGACACTTGTGATACCATTGCAATCACACTGGCCGACTGATGACAGAATTGGGCCCTTGCAATCCCCTCACTGCTGTCACCGAATGGTGCCACAGGGCAATACTGTTAGCAGCTGTATTCCTCCACATGAGACATTTGCCATTTTGCTCTAATTTGTACAGTTTAACTCCTATAATGGGAGCCATTACAGTATTTCATTAGGAAAATTCCTTACCCATGAACTCCTCAAGGAGCAGAACATTACCAAGCAGCTGTAGCAGCTAAGACCAAACAGTCCTATTTATTGTTTGGTTATGTCTTCATCCTGTAGGGATTAAACTCAACTAGCCTAGCCATGATTGAACGTTAATACAAGCAATTAGTAACCACAAAATTTTCTTTATCTTTAAATAAATGCAAACATGTTTATTTAAGCAAATGTCATTCACTTATGCAAATGCCATTGGAACTTCCAGCTAACTTTCTTCCAGAAAAGTATCCAAACACATGCATTGGAAGCACTATTGGCTTATATCAAAACATGTCCTGTTACTATCCTGTCCTGCTGTATTTAAACAGTATTTAGACATGTGCTCTCTATCTAGGAATATTTAAGCTTTTTCCTCTCTGCTTAGCAGTGGGCCCCGTATTTTGGGGCCAGCAATGCATTGGAATAGATAAAGATATTGATTATTAAATGATGAACCAACCAAATCTTACAAGCCCAAGAATGGCTATAACTACTGGCATATTTACATCTGTTACTGACAACTCATTGCTGAACGGAAACAAATTCCAAGATCAGGCAAGGCCTGAAAATTTTGAGGTTTTTTCAGGACTGCTTAAAGTGACCTGGATGGATATGCGTGGATGTTGCAAAGGGATTTGCATCTCATTAATGATGGGAGAGAATACTTTAGAAGGGATACAGGTTAGGGCGGTTACTTGCCTACCCGTATCTACTGGTGTGACTGTCCTAAGTTTGAGATGGAGCAGCTCAAGACGGAGAGGTGTACAGTTCCTATACATCGACGTTCTTTGCAGAATATGTGTATATCTGAAGTACGCTTTTTCAAAGGCATCAAGAAGGGCATGTACATAGTTCTTCACACACTGCTTATCAACCCTATGTTTGCCACAACGTAATTGCAAGCAGCACAGATGAGAGCTGTTTTTTGATACAAAGTCCTATCTTTTATGGATAAAGTCTAAATCTTCACAACACAGCAAAGGTAGCTGGCTCAGCTCTACAGAGGATTCAATAATTATTCTACAGCAGAAATCAGAATGGTGTTTTATGGCTTTTCCTTCTCCAAGGCTTGCTTACACAGGCTTGTGCTTTAACACGTCTGGTGTCCATGTAGAAATCTTGAGCTCACTTAAACTTGATTTCCAGAGCTTGACTTCAGGCTGTGAAGATGTTGGGCCAGTGCGCAGGAACAGAGTTTTGGTTTCCTGCCTAATGCTACATGAATATGAAAAATAGCTGATGCTCAGGTTCTGAGCAGAAACAGCAGTTAATGATGCTGAGTTCACATAAAAATCAGTTCTGGAAACCATGCTTCTATAAGGAATATATTCTACTATATTACCCAAATTCTGGATCACTTGAAATGCCACCAAGTCTCAGCTTCTAGAGGTTTCCAAGATTTCTGCTTTCTTCTCAGTCTGCTAATCTCTAGCTTTAACATCTTGTGGTGTTTTGTTTTTTGTTTTTTTTTTTCCTTACTTATTCAAAGTAGAACCTAAAAAAATGAAGGTGTATCTGCTTCCCAAACTCCCCTAGTGGACCTATGAGCATCTCACTATTTACGCCAGAAAAACAGAGTAGTCTACTGTGTCAACACCACCAGTGAGTCCCAAAAATGTAATGTGAATTAATCAAATATGAAACCAAGACAAAGGCAAAGGACAGAATACCTTTATAGAGATAAAGGGAGTTAAAAAGTCTTTGGAGCTGATTGCTTAGAGGTAGTTAGAAAGGTTAATAGAGTATAACATAGCAATATATTTCCTCCTTCTCAGTGGAAATAGCATTGCTTATCTGTATTTATAGATTTATAGTACAGTACACATCAGCACAAAACCATTATCATCACTAGAAAATCACGTACCGTTTAGACAGGCTTCAACATGAAACAAGTTGTATGGTTTGGATATAAACGCAATGGGCTTGACATGTGAAAATGAGCTTGATAGCTGTACGCTATCCTTGTGCAGACATCACGCTAAAGACTCTCATTTGCTGAAATCTGCAAGGATCTTTTTTATTTTCAAATGAATCTCAACAAAAAACTACTACCAGAGATAAAGAGACAGCTGGGGCTTTGCTGCCAGTAGTGCCTCAAATTCTATCTCCAGCACAGCACCAGTCACACCATGGCCACCACTGTAGCATGGTGTCTAGAACTCAGTTTCTAGAAGAACAGGTGATTTCAGTGGAAAAAGGAAAGTATACCACAATTTTTAACATGCTTTTAAATTTTTTTCCAAACAACATAGCACAGCACAGCTAGTCGGTCAAGGGAGGTGACTGTCCCACTCCACACTGCACTGGTGCAGCCCCACCTCGAGTACCGTGTGCAGTTTTGGGCACCTCAATGTAAGGACATTAAACTATTAGAGTGTGTCCAGAGGAGGGTGACCAAGATGGTGAAAGGTCTCGAGGGCAAGACTTAGGAGGAGCGGCTGAGGCCACTTGGTTTGTTCAGCTTGGAGAGGAGAAGGCTGAGGGTGACCTCATGGCAGTCTACACCTTCCTCACGGGGGGCAGCGGAGGGGGAGGTGCTGATCTCCTCTCTCTGGTGACCAGCGACAGGACACGAGGAAATGGAATGAAGCTGTGTCGGGGGAAGGTCAGACTGGACATTAGGAAAAGGTTCTTCACTGAGAGGGTGGTCGGTCACTAGAACAGGGTCCCCAGGAAAGTGGTCACGGCACCAAGCCTGTCAGAGTTCAAGGAGCATCTGGACCACGCTCTTAGTCATATGGTTTGGCTTTAGGTAGTCCTGCGAGGAGCAGGGAGTTGGACTCAGTGATCCGTATGGGTCCCTTCCAACTCGAGATATTCTACGATTCTATGAACAACTTCTCCTGAGACCTAGATCTGGCCCTTGACTACAACAGAGGTTACAGATTTGCACATACATCCTGCAAATCTTGTGGAAACTAGATTCAAGGATCTTTGGGCTCTGAGGATATTTTGCTTGGAGACTCTGCCTGGAGTATCACTTATTAAACAAATCTGGTTGGCATTTATCATAATAGTATGTTATTTTCCCAAATGTGCTTGATTATGCTTCTGCTTTGGATCAGCGATGATAATATTTATTCCAATGGGATCTCATTAGTTGCAATGCAGGAAATTATTGCTAAATAAACTGGCTCAAAATATTAGTTCTGCATATATTTACTCTTAGAGCTATTTATAAAAATTGTTGGGCTCAAGTATAAGATTCTTCATTAATTGATACATTCATATTAGTACTTTAGTCTTTTGGATCTGTCACTATTTAGGGCCTCATACTGAACTTACTGAAGTTGTAGGAAGGTTCCCATTATCTTTGATGGACTTTGGATCAGACTGCTTATAGAGAAGCTCCTTTAGATCATGTTAGATGTAAAAGAGACTAAGGGTTGTAAAAGAGACTAAGGGTCAATTTTACCCACTTGTGAAGCTGCCATTTAACTTTCAAAGCAGAAATAGATCAAGTGAGATTTGCAAAGTGAAAAAATATAATGGCTGATTTTGGAATAAAATTTAACTAGATAACTTCTTAAGGAGTTTTAAAAATTTTAGCATATCATTTTCAGTACTTTCTTTTCAGTACTTTTGTTTCTTTTCAGGCTGACTGTACTTCATATAGTGCTTTTTAAATCAGGATACTTGGTGCATTTAAGGGCAAGTAGAGGACTCTACAAATTTCCAACTTTTTTGTGTGTTCATTTATAATCATTAATTCTTTACACATCTATGATACAGTAGTGATTCTCTAGGCAGAAAGCATGCTTTTCTCTATGTATGGTCTTCATTAGGTATACAGCCTTCGCTATTCGAATTGTTTTCTGTAGAAGGACTGGTTAAAAATGTTGGGCACGCTCTCAGTTATTACTTAGATCTATCTGGAACTAAATTAACTAAATTGAACTAAACTGTTGGCCTTATAAAGGAAATACCTCCCCATACTACTACTCCATAAAGATCCAGAACACTATTCCTTACTGAAGAATATACACCGCCAGGGGATTTCTTGTCCTTCATTTAAAGATTAGCAAGACAAATAAGGCATTAAATCTATATTTAAATTTTACTATTTCCTTACATTCCCAGAAGAGAGGAGGATTTTTACACACAACTCCTCCAAACGCTGGTAGCGCTTTTGGACTCCACGAGCTGCTTGTTTCAGCAAAAAAAAAATCTGTTTTCTGCAACCCATTATGAAAAGAAGGTGTTTACAGAAGCTCACCAAACTCTAGACCTTATGTCTGTAGGGGGACATTATTTAAACTTTCAGTCTGCCCCTTTTATTTCCCAGCAGCATGGATGTAGCCAAAGGCAACGCCTGTAGTCCTACGTTAAATGCCTTCTTGGCACGGGGGCCAACATTCAAACTCTTTTTCCCTCCAAAATAGAGCAACCATTTAACTGAGAATGGTGCATGGCCTGTGCCAAGCCCTAAATTATGCCTGGGAGTTATTTGGGAAACTTTGAACATAAAAATATCCCAGGCTCTATCCTAACAATTAAACAGTACAAACAATCACTTGCTTGTGTCTAAGACTGTGCCCTGGCATTGTTTAATTTACTGTTATTGCTATAGGAGTACATGCTGGTAATACAAAGTATCTCAGATGATATAAATTCTAAGCCATGCTTAGATGTTGAATATACATCAGAAACAGATAGGCCCTACATTGGAATGAACCCAAAAGGAGATATTTCCTATTTAAGAACTAGAAATACCTATTGATCAGCTACACATGTCAGCGTATTCTCACATGGGATAACTCCCTGCTCTGTATTCTGCCTGCTATACTCCTCAACAGGGTGAATGATTAATATTTATAGATGTCCAATAAAAGCTGTATTCATCTGGGTAGCTATCCCAAATGGATGAGAACCCAGCTGAACCAAGGCAGCCAGAACAGCCCCCCTGGTTACCCAGACCCCCGCCTGAACCCTGTTATCCCCTAGCAGCACCTCTGCTTTGCCTTCCCTTTCCCACATACAGCAGTTTCTCCAGACGCCGGGTGCTATCTCTAGCTGCAGCCCTCCCCGTGAACACACAGTTGCTTTTCAGGAGCAGCGAGGAGCTGGGCTCGGCCGTTTGGCATCCTTCCTGCTACGTCCTCGCCGCAGCTCTGGCGGTGTGATCCACACTCAAGTCTGACTTCAGCCACCGCGGTTCTTCATTCAGATGCTGTAGCTACAGCATCTGCCTCCTCGGGAGAGGGCTTGTGCGAAACAGGGGGAGGTCAGCTCGGAGTTGGAGGGAAGGAATTCATTCTTTACTGGAGGTTTTCAAGATGTGACGGGACAGAGTGCTAGATAATCTCACCTAGGCTCTCCTTCCCATGAAAGGTTGGAGCAGATGTTCTGTGGAGCTCCCTTCCAGACTGGGCTGGTCTACGGTTCTGTGGTTGTTGCAGGATGTAAAGTCAAGAGTCTGTGCTTGCTCTTGGGATTTTGTTGTTGTTCTTTCAATCTCTTAGGTTTTTCCTTACATGCCACTGCTCTGGAGGGAGTTTTCCACACAGGATTTCAACCTTGCACTTTGAGATGAAAAGTAAGCTTTCTGTTTTAACGGTGGCAGTGAAAGGTTTGTGAACATGGCTTCCTTACAGGGGTCAAAATCATGGAAGTAATAGAAGAACTCCACATTTAGATTTATTTTTTTAATCTCCTAACTCCGAAGCTCCTGTTAAGACTTTTGCAGGAACCAACAATATTTGCATAACTGGGTTTACCGATACATGGCAAAGTTCTTTAGAAACTTCCAAGAACGTGGGCTATCGCCTTACATTATTCTATCACAGACAAGGTTCTTACTTGTTCAGCACATTAATTTAAAAAAATCAGAATAAAATACTTGGTGCATGGATATAGCCACTAGATGGGAGGCAAGAGCTGCTTAGGAACTGGGAGCATCAGTGCCAGGGGATGCGCGTTGGGAGTTCCCAGCTGCCACCGCCAGCTGTGACATGCCACACTGGAGCTGCACACTAATACATCTGGGACCACTTGTGTAAGTGTACACAAGCAGGTTGTTCACTGAACTGGAAAGCTTTTTCTATGAATTGTTGAGGGAGTGGGATATTTTAAAAATAACTGTGTTAATTCTCTGCCTCTAAATGGCTTTGCCGTAGGAAATTCTCCACTTTCATCTGCAGCGCCGATGGAAAGGAACATCTTTCACATTATCTCATCTACATGAGGTCTATTAAAAATACAGCTGCCAAAAGCTTTTATGGGATGGGACAGGAAAGGTATTAGCCTATGTGTTAAGAGGGTGGAATTCAAGTCCTTACAATGTCACAGACTTTCTGTGTAGCTTTAGGCGAGCTGCTTTTTTCCCCTGTATTTCAGTTCTTCCTCGGCTTCTCTTTTTTTTCCTATTTAAGTGGCATATAATGGAACTTCCTTTCTTCCCCAGTGGAGATTAATACTATAGACTGTGCTATCATAATACTGTACAATATAGAAATGTCTTTGAGCAATTCGTGGATACATTTTTAATATGAAAAAGTCTGAATTTTTCACAGTTTTGTGTGGCTCCTTGTATTTAACTTTAGCCAGGATAACAGAAATTTGGTCCAGCCTGTTGCCTAAAACTACTTGTAAAAACTGACCAAAGTAAAAAGATGAAGAAATGTATTCATTTGAAACAAAAAGACATACTGATCTCAGCCAAAAGAGGTGTGGGTTGAATAACCAGTGGACTAAGCTGGTCATGTAAGAAATTAAGAGTAACAGATGAATAAAATAAGAAAAACATCAGTTTAACTCAAAACCCTTTGCTGAAGTTTTTAATATAGCGACACAGACAGAAAGAAGTATGATTTGACACCCCTGACAAATGACTTCTATAACATCCTGGTAGGGCCTCGAAGTGCACTGCAATACGAGCGTGCTTTCACATCCCCATCTTGGGAGTTATCGTAACTTCACTGAGACAGACAGAGGGACCTGGGGGATCCCTCATCCCCGCCTTTGCCAGCTTTGGCAATGTCTTGATATTTGACCTGGAATTTCTTTTGCCTTTTTTTTTTCCCTCTTTCTTTTTTTTTGTCTTTTCTTATTTTATTATCTTTTTCTTTTTTTTTTTTTTTCTCAGGCAAGAAAGTGTGTTTGGTAACTCTGCTGGCAGAGTTTGCCTGGGCACGGAGCAGCTAATTGAATCATGTTAACATATATATTCTTTAGTAAAAAAGGTACAAATAAGAACACCAAAACCAGAACCTATATAACAAGGTCCTTGTTGGAGTCTGGCTGCCTGTGCTGAAGGCCAGCTTTGATGTGGGGGGACCTCTGCCCCTTGGCTTGGGCTCAGGCCCTTGCCCTTGGTTTTTGCTGATCCTGACCTGTTGACTTGCTTTGCTGACTTGCTGGCCCTGCTCTGCTCTTCTGGCCGGGTGCTGTGGGAGGGTGCTGTGTCGGGGAGGGCACTGCCCTGTCCCTCGCCATCACCCCGCGGCTTCTGCCTCACCTGCCCTCGCCCAGCGCCTGCTCCTGCTGCTCCCTGACGCTGCATTTTCCATCCTTGCTGCTTTCTTCTTTCTCCTTTTGAAAATTTGTCCTGCTTTGTCCTCAAGAAAACACGAAAACAACATTCAGACCATCTCAATGAAATTGTCTTTCATCTTCTTCCTACAAAGGACTATCTAAATGACAGTCAAATGTGGAAAGTTTCCATAAAACCCCCTCTCTTTTACAAAAGAGAAAGGCATTAAATAATGTTTTAAAAATTAAAATGTCGTCAATATTTTCACTATTTTTCCTTTAAGAAGTTTTAATAATGATTACCATGAGATGAAGTAAGCCCAAATGTCAAATCTTGACTCAGACCTTCATATCATTTAATATTCTAATATTAGCCTTGGGCTGAGTCTTACCAATGCCTTCAATTTCTGACCCATTTGGTCCACCAAAACTGATTATTTGTCAAAGAAACAAGCCTTTTCAAAGCACTTTTCCCCATCTGAGAAGGTGCTTAATGTAGTCAAACTGAAAAGATTGGTAATTAATAGATTTTGGATACCTGTTGCTGAAATTATGCTTTAAATATGATAGATGGAGAAGGTGGATTGTACTTTGGAGAAGCAGGAGCGTATTCTGGGAGACCAGGAACAAACCTGGGCTTCCGAAGTTCAATCCCCCGACATATACAGTCTTGTCCCTTCTCCACTTCAGATATTTTAATGATTGCCTAAGTGCAGTCCTTTGCTGACAGTAAGGGTTAGCATCCCTGGGCTAACCACTGCAACCCTGCTGTTCATTGCTGTTCATTATCTGCTGCTGTCTGAATTCAGACACGTGTGTCTGCATCCCCAAAAGAAATAATTGCCTGGTCTGACCCTGGAGCTCCAACCTCTAATAATGCTGTAGAGATTAGAGCTTGATTAACAGCATATGGAGATGTCCCAAAGGACCTGCTGTCCTCTGCGGTACCTGTGATATCAAGGAAGGGTGAGGCAGCCACCTTTGTTACATGACCAACTGCGCTGCTAACACAGGAGCATTAACTCACGTTGAAAAGCCTTCTGTGTTCTCAGTACAGAGTTTTGAAGTCTTCATGGAGGCCTAAATAGCATTTAAAGCCCTCATACTCTTTGACTAGGCATGAAGATAGCTTTTCCTCTCTCCTTTTGGTTCTTAAACCAGCTTTATTATACAGTGAAGGAAGAATTTGTACAGGATCATTTCTTAGCCCAGCAATGTTTGGTCTCTTCCTCTGCTTCTGCCTCTCTTCTCCTACATTAGTAGCCTTTCATTAGCAAAATTTTACTTCTGGCCAAAATGTGACAAACTACTGCATACCTAGAACACAAATACACAAATGGACCAGCTCATTTGTTCCTCTCCGCACCATTCCCCAAGAAGTGATAGCCTTTCTTCACGGAGCCTCAGGCTGCTTCCTTGGCCTGGATTGTCCCTTAAGAGCAAAAGTGTTGTGCTGAATAAGGGAACAATTTACACAACGCTTTCATTTGTGAAATGCTGTTGAACTGTTAGTAATTACAAGGCTGTAGTGTACATAGGGGAAGTTGACCCAGATTGGATGAACTGAGCAGAAATCACATCCATGCTTTCCTTAAAGCCTCCCACTGCTGTGCTACCAGAGCCAGCAGCTGGTAAATGTCAGCAGCTAATGTTTTTATTTTCGTACCATCTTAATTTGTCTGAAAAGGCCAAGGTAAAAATAACTTTGTCCTGTTATCACTAGTGGCTATCACTGGTCTGACTACCAGCGAGTCTGGTGCTATGGACCAAGCTATGACCGCAAAAAGGCATTACAGACACTTCTGCTGGGAGTGACAGGGAGAACTGGCTTCAGGAGATTCTGACCTCCGTTTCTGTGTCTGTTGGCTACACCAGAGATGGTTACCCTGTCACTCCTGGTATGATTCACAAAATTTTTTCATTCGAAGCCACCGAGGTGAAGGG
>NW_009209073.1:0-3746 GCF_000690835.1 Fulmarus glacialis
GGTCGAAGCAAGGCTCTCGAGCGGTATGGCTTCCTTAAATCAGGGACCTGGCGCTGCGGTGCCTCCGTAGGAGCTGTCCGGTCACTTTATAGCGCTTCACCACTCCAGGCATCTCGGAAGCCCACTTTTGCCACGAGGAATTGGAATTGTCCAAGAGGCTAAATCAAATACCCTAAAATCTAATCAGACTGAAATAGTACTGAAACAGATAGCCAGTTAGCAGAAGTCTTTGCAAGAGGGCAAAGGGACCCTAGGCTTTCTGGTTTTCCTAACGCACATGAATGGGAAGGTGCCTGGCAGCTGCTGCTCTGATATGCTTAAAAATGGACTAGAGGACTTTAATTGCTACCTTTCTTTAAAAATTTCTGTAATGATAAACATCAGAGTCTTGTTTTTCGCTTATTTTTGAAGGAGCTGAAGTTGTGTTTTCTGTGGACTGCACCAAGCTGAAGGACTATTTTTTACCAGAAAAAAGAGAATTTGATTGCATTTATTTCAACTTCCCTCACAGTGGGAGAAAGGCTGGGGTAGTGAAGAACAGAGAGCTTCTTGCCCACTTTTTCGATAGGTGAGTAAACCAGAAGTAGTTCTATGATAATTGACTGCTGTGATACAGATTTCTAGCCATGTTACAGGTGTTTTTCTGGCACTATAAAATTTCTGGCTGTGTTAGCAGGATTTTCTTTGTTGCCTGGCTTTCCTTCCAGCTCTGCAGAAGTGTTGACAGAGGAGGGAGAGGTCCATGTGGCTCTTTGCAATGGACAGGGTGGGACACCTGCTGATCAACCAAGGAGAGAATGGCACAACAGTTGGCAAATAGTGGCTGTGGCAGCAGGAGCTGGATTTATCTTGAGTAACGTTCATCCTTTTAAAGCAGAGACTATCCATGGATATAAGTGTACAGGCTACAGGTAACCATCATGTGGCAATACTGAAAAGTTTATATTTGTGCTTTTATAATGCCTAGCACTAGTATGTTCTTTTAGTATCTTGTTTGTTGGAAAGAGGAACTCGCTTTAATTTTCCTTAAAATAGCTACAGTTCTTTTTTGCCTCTAAGCAGAATAGCCAAGATAAAAATGCAAGCTTCTTGCCAAAGTACCTTCTAAAAAAATAAGATTGTCTTAGGATTGTCAAAATGGTCCATTTCAGAACAAATGTCAATCTCGGCCTAAAGACAGCAGGAGGACTGTGGTATGTGTATCTGCTTAGCAGACAATCACAGAATCACAGCATGGTTGATGTTGGCAGGGACCTCCAGCAGTCATCTAGTCCTACCCCACAGCTCAAAGCAGAGCCAGCTAGAGCAGGTCACTCAGAGCCACATTCAGTCTCGAGGGATGGAGACTGTACAATCTTTCTGTGCAACTTGTTCCAATGTTGGACCACCTGCCCAGTAAAAATACGGTAGTGTTGCATTTTTGTCACCTTGTAACAAGACCTGGGATTCAACAAGAGGTGTGTTAGTGTTACACAGAGTTATCTGTGTAATGCTTTACTTGTGACACATTAAATGTAGGAAACGATCAATGACTTTGCTCTGCGTTGTGTATTGTCAGGAGTCAAGATAAATCTTTCTGTGTAGAGGGTGCTTTAAACCACATTTTCACACGAAGCATGCCACTTCTGTATTTCAAACCTATGATCTGCAAGGTAGAACTGGAAAGCCAAAAAGTTTCTTTTCAAGTACCACAAGTACTTGTGGATAAAATTAATAGGTAAGTTTTGTAATTATTTTCTGTTTGGCAATAACACACACTCCTGCTCTCAGTGGAAATGACCAGCATAGGTGCCAGATAAAATGGAATTGCTTTATTTTCGCTCCTTTCCCCTCTACAGAATTTCCTGTTCCATTTCTTCTTCAAGTCTGTTTCATGTTGGCTTGTGGTTATGGCCTACTTACAAACAAGTCTACAGAACAAAAAGAAACTTTATAGTTGAGACCAAGCTGCTGTATACTTGAACACACAAGTAAAGATGAAAACTTTAATCTGTTTTACTGTACTGTGGAAGAAATTCAGGAGCTGACTTGTGCCTGCTAATACCACAATACTAAGGCTAGCTAAGATGAAAAATGCTAACCTCTTAGGTGAACTGCTGCATACTTGGGAGACTATCCAGGGCTAGCATAATTTGATTTATTTCTCTAGTTTGTAATGCCTGTGCTGAATAGAAATGGTGATGCCTGTGCTGACTGTTAAGTCCCATTCCTTTTTTACCAGCAAAAGTACAGTTAATTCTTGATTGCAACCTGGAGACAAACACCACTGTCCTGAAAACGTGTTAGCCATTGCAACACCTTTGATGAAAGACTTGGCTTGTTCAGGTAGTTACTAGGAACCGGCTTAATATCTGAGATTGTTTTGGGTAAATTGCTGCACTCAAATTATGATCACAGGAAGGCATTTCAAGGAAATCTGTTTAGTGGTGTCTGTAATTTGCACTTTTATTTTTCACAGGGGTTTCCTAGAACTAAATTCAAATCATCCAGTACGGACAGTAAAGGAGAAGCTCACTGCAGAGCTCAGCCAAGCCTTTCCGTTACAAAACATTGATGACTGCCTTTCTCTGCTCCACCAAGGTCACCTCAATGGTGTCTGTCACTCAAATATCTTTTGGATCATTCTGAGCCCAGAGGAGACTCCAAGCACTGAAGAAATGTCTAATGGACTGGCAAATGCAGTTTTATTTTCCCATGTTGATTTTTGCAGGGACACGGATAAGGATGGCTGGGTGAATGTACAAGAGGGATGCCACATTTCAAAACAGTATTATCTTAGACCTTCCCTTCTACCTTATGCTCAGGCAATAATACAAAGAGGAGCCTTTCTCCCGGGGACACTTCATGTTCTTTCTGGCCTAGTTTTCAGGAAGTGTCTTATCACTCCTTACTCCATGCCTGTTTTTCATGAGATGGTTTTTGTATGTGCAGTTAACAGGGGTACAGAGAACAGCTGTATCCAGATGTTGGTGAATAACATTAAAACCAGCATACATTCTCTTCACCAGACTGTTTCCGGCTTTAAACTGAATATCAATCTGCAGGAAGCAATGAGCTTTGAAAAAAATGAGCTGCATGACTTTGCTGCTTTTGAATCTCAGGTTAGTAAAATTCAGTACTTCATCTGTGTGGAGATAGATAATTCAGGCTCCTGTGAGAAGGGCTCCTGTGAGAAGGGCTCCTGTGTGGGAATTATAAGGACAGCTCATTATGAACTAGTAAGCAGTGAGTTGGTTGCTGTCTTTGCTTCATTGAACCTTGACCTCCTAGCCATGCTGATCTGTGGAATATCTGACTGGCGAATGCTCTGGACATCAGACACACGCTTCCTCCGTCAATTTCCTAAAGGAGAGTTAAGGCTTTTCAAGAGTTTTTCTCTCTATCCACCTTCCTATGTTCATGATATCAGCTTTTGGGTTCCTGATGGGGAACAATTTGATGAAGTCGCTTTTCACACCATTGCTAGGCGGGTGTCAGGTGAAATGGTCGTATCCATCCAGTTAATCGACAGTTTCCAGCAGTCAGAGACCGGACGGAAGAGCCTCTGCTACAGGCTGACCTTTCAGTCCTGTGACAAGGCACTGAGCCGCCAGGCGGTGGCAGAGATGCAGCTGCTCTTTCGGAAGGAAATAAACCAACGCTTGCGTGTAACTCTTCGGTAGAGCGTTCTATGTTGTTTTCAGGTGCTCGAGCAGCACCTGCGCTTGTTGCTGATCTGGAAAATGTGGCCTACATCTTGTTGGACC
>NW_009209074.1:0-2051 GCF_000690835.1 Fulmarus glacialis
GGAAGGTGCCCCTTGGGCGGCGTTTCCAGCACCGGCCGCTCCTGCCCCAGCCCAGCGGGTGCCAGGACCGGCCCCAGGACCGCGCTGGTCCCGTCAGCCGTGGTACCACCTCCAGCTCTGCAAAGACAAAGAAGGTGTTCTCTGTCCCCAAAGTCCTTCCAGCCTCAGCAAACCTCACTGGGACCCAGCGATGGATTTGACGGGATTTTTTTTCGGTGGTGTTGATAATCTGTGCACAAAACTGAATTCTGGGGCATGAGCTGAGCTTCTCTCGCAGCCAGTTCTCCCTGGAGTTGATTTTGGGGGATGAAAAGATTTGTGTTCGCACTCGTCTGAGGATAAAAAGGCCAAGGCGTGGAGTGCATCTTCTGAACCAAGGAGGACAAATATTTTGATTATTGAGAAATAATTTTGGAAGGACAATTACTAAATTTTAAAATCAATTTGGTAAATAAGCCTCTGAAAGGAATCCATGACAAGCAGCAGGGAGGGAAGAATTGACTTTCAAATTACACACACACTTTATTCATATCTAAATATCAAAGAGACTGTATGTACAAACAGAAGTAATCAGGAAGCATGTTTTGATCTTGCTGATGTACACAAAAAATGACAATTAATGTCCTCCTTTATGATATAAAGCCAGGAGTTTTTTTACAGTTACATTAGAGGGACTATTATAGTCAAGCTTAAGGCTAAAAATAATGAAAGACTATAAAAACTACATTTTAACATTTAAAAATATCCAGGAAATTAACTGGAGAAGCAGGCAATGATCCAATTAATGGATCGCATTTATTAGATCAGGGGCAAATCGCACAGCACACAAAGCTCCATCTCCAAAGGTGCGAGTGTGCAGAGGTCCCCGTGCTCCTCGCGGGTCTCAGCCCAGAGCAGGATGGAGCTGTGGCTGAAGGAGAAAGCATTGGCCGCGGCAGATACATCCAAAGCTGGCCGGGTGATGGCAGAGGGGCATCCCAGTGAAACAAAGCGGGGCCAAAACTTACCACCAAGGGCAACGGGATAAATGCAAACAGCAGAGCCGTCCGGAGTGGGATTTACTGCACTCACAAAAGCCTGTATTGCAGCTCTCAAGCAAAAAAGTCTGAGCTGCAGCCCTAGTTACGTGCTCAAATTCCCGTCTCTTAAAATTCCAGCCTCATGCAACTCCCAGGAAGCCTTGTCTGATACTCCAGTGCCAAATCAAGGTGCTCCGTGGACACAGCGGCTCTACGGGGAAATTCGCAGGGGATCGCAATGGCTGCTGGACTGATGGACAAGCGACTGCGGGAACTTCGATCTACCTCACCCACCCTGTCGGCAGAGCCACTGGGGGCACTGAGGTTTCAAAGCTTTTTGGGAGCCTTCCAGAAGTAAAGTAGCTGCTCCATCATTACTCACCTGCCTCCTCATTAGGGGGGTGAGCCGGCACGGCTAAGCACAGGCTGACAGTGCCCGGCTTTCCCAAACACATGCAAAGCCAGTGAAGTGCCTCCTCTATTAAAGTACTGCTCAAAAAAATGAAAAAAAGAAAAAAGGAGAAACTGCAGTTCCTATGAAATCAGAAATATATATACTTACCTATAGATCAAGAATAAAGAAACGGCTTTATCCTCATCCCTGCTGCCCGAAAGGAAGGATTCAGTTAGCCCCAAGCGCTGAATCTTTCCTCTGAAAAATGAGCATATCTGAGCCACGGGCACCCTCTGCTGGGGCACCCTCAGCTGTGAGCAGTGCTGGCGGGGGCTGGCCTGCAGCCCCCCCCGGCCCCGAGCCTTTTTATTTCAGCATTAAAATAAAAGACGCATTCACCTCACAAAATGCAAGTGCTACACACCCGCCCGAGAGCTGCCGCCCCAGCAATGCCCCGGTTCACCGTTATTCAGTGACCAGCTCGCCTTCAGCCCCGGGCAGCAAAGCCCTGCTCGCGCTACAGCTGTCGTTTGGGGGGGGTTTGGGCTTTGTCCTTTTCCACAGGAGAGGGCAAAAGGGCAAACACAGCTCGGGATACGTGCCACCACGCTAGGCACCCTCTCCATCACGGCCGCAGA